>NC_074705.1:4687814-4726471 GCF_029448725.1 Salvelinus fontinalis
GCATTTATATGGTATTTTCCCTGCAAGAGTAAGGCTGAAAGAATAGTCTTTGTGCCCTGTATAATCCTACATGGTAGGGATGTACAGGGTAGGATGGTGTGTGTGTGTGGTAAGTTATATTAGGCAGCAGTATGTGGGGTAGGGTTATACTGGGCAGGAGCGTGTATGTACCCGGTAGGATTAAACTAGGTAGGAGAGTTTACCAGGTAAAGTTACACTAGGTAGGAGAGTTTACCAGGTACATTTATACTAGGTAGGAGAGTTTACCAGGTAAAGTTACACTAGGTAGGAGAGTTTACTAGGTAAAGTTACACTAGGTAGGAGAGTTTACCAGGTAAATTTATACTAGGTAGGAGAGTTTACCAGGTAAAGTTATACTAGGTAGGAGAGTTTACCAGGTAAAGTTATACTAGGTAGGAGAGTTTACCAGGTAAAGTTATACTAGGTAGGAGAGTTTACCAGGTAAAGTTATACTAGGTAGGAGAGTTTACCAGGTAAAGTTATACTAGGTAGGAGAGTTTACCAGGTAAAGTTATACTAGGTGTTTATACTAGTGTTTACCAGGTAAAGTTATACTAGTGTCACGATCGTCTTCTTGAATGACAGTGGACCAAGGCGCAGCGTATGCAAAATACATCTCTTTATTTTGTAAGAGAGGGAAAAAACACAAAACAAACACTATACACAAACTAACCAAAACAACAAACAACCGTGAAGCTACAAACTCAAGTGCACACACAAACTACTTACGTTCAACATAGACAATTCCCCACAAACAGCTAAAGCCTATGGTTGCCTTAAATATGGCTCCCAATCAGAGACAACAATAACCAGCTGTCTCTAATTGAGACCCAATTCAGGCAACCATAGACTTTCCTAGGTACCTACACTCAACCATAGACACAGCTAGACTTCTATACTAAACATAAACCCAACTACTCTAATAAACCCCCTAAACTTTACAACCACCCTAGACACTACAAAAAACACATACATTCCCCATGTCACACCCTGACCTAACTAAAATATTTAAGAATACAAAGAAAACTAAGGCCAGGGTGTTGACAACTAGGTAGGAGAGTGTGTGTGAGTCAGTACTTTATGCCAGTCTCCCAGTGAAAGCCAGTCCATCTGAATTGCCACGGCTGAACCTCTCCTCCAAGCCACCTGCCCAGTGTATATAGGAAACACAAACCATGGATTAAGACCTTGTCCAGGGAAAGCTGGATTTCCTAGAATTGGGCCGGAGCCAGACGTTCCCGACGTTCACTTTTATCCCACGGGAGTGTTAATCCCGCCGGCCCAGCAGCGACCGGCTCCGCCCCGTAACTTTTACATTCTGAGTGTGATGAACTTGATCAAGGCACTGTAATTCTATCATTACTAATGTAGGAGCTTTCCTTTTAACCAAAGGAAAAAATGGATGGAGGAAATAGGAATCTTTAACGTGATCTCAATGACATGCATGTCTATGCACTGTTATGTAATGAACAGAAGGGCATGGGAAATAAGAATGGATTTTGATCGTCTACATTCAATTTCATTCATCTTAAATGACTGTTTGCCCGTAATTGCAAAAACCTTTTGGGGGTTAGAGCATGTTTGAATCGTCATACAGTTAAGGTTATTTTTGTTTCACACATTAAACATTGTTTTATCAATTACATGAATCCAAACATTCTCACAGTAGCCAACATGAACAATGGAACTGAAATCTAGAGCCGTAGGTTTCTAAAAACATAGTACCAAAACACATGAAACTGTGTGGACAGAGGTCACATAAAACATAGTACCACGACAGAGGTCACATAAAACATAGTGCCAAAACACATGGAACTGTGTGGACAGAGGTCACATAAAACATAGTACCAAAACACATGGAACTGTGTGGACAGAGGTCACATAAAACATAGTACCACGACAGAGGTCACATAAAACATAGTACCAAAACACATGAAACTGTGTGGACAGAGGTCACATAAAACATAGTGCCAAAACACATGGAACTGTGTGGACAGAGGTCACATAAAACATAGTGCCAAAACACATGGAACTGTGTGGACAGAGGTCACATAAAACATAGTACCAAAACACATGGAACTGTGTGGACAGAGGTCACATAAAACATAGTACCACGACAGAGGTCACATAAAACATAGTGCCAAAACATATGAAACTGTGTGGACAGAGGTCACATAAAACATAGTGCCAAAACACATGGAACTGTGTGGACAGAGGTCACATAAAACATAGTACCACGACAGAGGTCACATAAAACATAGTGCCAAAACACATGAAACTGTGTGGACAGAGGTCACATAAAACATAGTGCCAAAACACATGGAACTGTGTGGACAGAGGTCACATAAAACATAGTACCACGACAGAGGTCACATAAAACATAGTACCAAAACACATGAAACTGTGTGGACAGAGGTCACATAAAACATAGTACCAAAACACATGAAACTGTGTGGACAGAGGACACATAAAACATAGTACCAAAACACATGGAACTGTGTGGACAGAGGACACAGCCCATGTTGAGAGGGAGAACTTCAATCATTCATGAATCCACATCCCTGTAACCGTCTTCATAAAATATGAATTCAAACACTTTTAAAACTCGTGCAAGCGTTCAAACAGTGGACCCATGCCCGTCCATTCAGCTACCTCTCTTTGTCTCGCTTCAGTACCTTCCCCCTGTCTTTAGTGTGAATTATTAAGGAGCCATAGGGTTGGAGGAGAGGTAAAACACTCAAAGTAGAGAAACTTTGACCTTTGACCTCCTGCTCATTCCTCTGTGAATCCCATTCAGATGAGCGAACACCATCACCATCAGAATATAAGTCAGAGTCAAATTTGAATGAGGATGAAGAGAGAGAGCGACAGAGGCACGTGAGCACACACAGACACGTATGTACGACACAAACACACATGCGTACACACACACACACACACACACACTGCAGGACTGTTTTGCTAGCACAGACTGGAATATGTTCCGGGATTCATCCAATAGCATTGAGGAGTTTACCACCTCAGTCACCCGCTTCATCAATAAGTGCATCAAAGACGTCGTCCCCACAGTGACCGTTCGTACATATCCCAACCAGAAGCCATGAATTACAGGCAACATCCGCATTGAGCTAAAGGCTGGAGCTGCCGCTTTCAAGGAGCGGGACACTAATCTGGATGCTTATAAGAAATCACGCTATGCCCTCAGACGAACCATCAAACAGGCAAAGCGTCAATACAGGACTAAGATTGAATCCTACTACACCGGCAGGGCTTGCAAACTATTACGGATTACAAAGGGAAACCCAACCGCGAGCTGTCCAATGACGCAAGCCTACCAGATGAGCTTTATGCTTTTTATTCTCGCTTCGAGGCAAGCAACATTGAAGGATGCATGAGAGCACCATCTGTTCCGGACAACTGTGTGATCACGCTCTCCGCAGCCGATGTGTGCAAGACCATTAAACAGGTCAACATTCACAAGGTCGCGGAGCCAGACGGATCACCAGGACGTGTACTCGGAGCATGCGCGGATCAACTGGCAAGTGTCTTCACTGACATTTTCATCCTCTCCCTGACCGAGTCTGTAATACCAACATGTTTCCAGCAGTCCACCATAGCCCCTGTGCCCAAGAAAGCGAAGGTAACCTGCCTAAATGACTACCGCCCCGTAGCACTCACGTCGGTAGCCATGAAGTGCTTTGAAAGGCTGGTCATGGCTCACATCAACACCACAATCCCGTAAACCCTAGGCCCACTCCAATTCGCATACCGGCAGTGGTTTAAAGTACTTAAGTAAAAATATTTTAAAGTACTACTTAAGTAGTTTTGGGGGGTATCTGTACTTTTTGACTATTTCTATTTTTGGCAAATTTTACTTTTACTTCACTACATTCTTAAAGAAAGTATGTACTTTTTACTCCATACATTTTCCCTGACACCTAAAAGTACTCGTTACATTTTGACAGGAAAATGGTCCAATTTACACACTTATCAAGAGAACATCCCTGGTCATCTCTACTGCCTCTGATCTGGCGGACTCACTAAACACAAATGCTTTGTTCGTAAATGATGTCTGAGTGTTGAAGTGTGCCCCTGGCTATCCGTCAATAACAAAAAAACAAGACAATTGTGCTGTCTGGTTTGCTAAATATAAGGAACTTGAAATTATTTATACTTTTCCCCATCAGGAGACTGAAAAGATTTGGCATTGGTCCCCAGATCCTCAAAAAGTTCTACAGCTGCACCATCGAGAGCATCCTGACCGGTTGCATTACCTCCTGGTATGGCAACTGCTCGGAATCCGACCGTAAGGCGCTACAGAGGGTATTGCGTATGGCCCAGTACATCACTGGTACCAAGCTTCCTGCCATCCAGGACATATATGCTAGGCAGTGTCAGAGGTATGCCCGAAAAATTGTCAAAGAGTCCAGTCCCCAAAGTCATAGACTTTTCTCTCTGCTACCGCACGGCAAGCGTCTCCGGAGCGCGCCCCCCCCCCCCCCCCCTCTTTGTTTTTACACTGCTACTTCTTGCTGTTTATTATCTATGCATAGTCACTTCACCCCTACCTACATGTACAAATTACCTCTATCAACCTGTACCCATTTAATTACATTTTTAACTTTAGTTTATTTAGTAAATATTTTCTTAACTCTATTTCTAGAAGGTCTACACCTGTTGTATTCAGCATTTCACGGTAAGGTCTACACCTGTTGTATTCAGCATTTCACGGTAAGGTCTACACCTGTTCGGCGCATGTGACAAATAACATTTGCTTTAATTTGAAATTTGATTTAATTTGATTTTACACACATGGAACGCACGTGAAACCCTCATGAACCCCACACAGATGTGAATACTGTATACACACTCACACGCATGCACACAGACACACACACACCACCACACTGATGATGAGTCGATATGGCAGTCCCCATCCAAACCCCGAGCAGACACATCTGGGAATCAACTGTCTGCAGATTTAGTCTGTAAGCTTGTCATCCTCCTATGTGTCAGCATAATCGCTCAGTGGACCATGATAGACCACTTTCATTGCATTTATATCATCGGATACGACCTAAAATGTCACATGAGAATTCCAAACTGGAGGAAAGGTGGTGCAGCCTACTTCAAGTTTATGTGTGTACTGTAATAGCAACAATGCAGTCCAGAACTGGACAGCATTATAGGCCCTTAGTCGAGATCAAAAGTGTTTAAAGGCCTTTCTGAGTGACTAAATATTGTCCTGAGTGACTAAATATTGTCCTGTGTGACTAGGTATTTTCCTAAGTGACTAAGTATTGTCCTGAGTGACTAAGTATTGTCCTGAGTGACAAAATATTGCCCTGAGTGACTAAGTATTGTCCTGAGTGACAAAATATTGCCCTGAGTGACTAAGTATTGTCCTAAGGGACTTAAGTATAGTCCTAAGTGACAAAGTATTTTCCTGAGGGACTAAGTAGTGTCTTGAGTATTGTCCTGAGTGACTAAGTGTTGTTCTTAGTGACTAAGTATTGAATTGAGTATTGTCCTGAGTGACTAAGTATTGTCCTGCGTGACTAAGTATTGTCCTGCGTGACTAAGTATTGCCCTAAGTGACAAAGTATTGCCCTGAGTGACGAAGTATTGCCCTGAGTGACGCAGTATTGTCTTGGGTATTGTCCTGGGTGACTAAGTATTGTCTTGAGTATTGTCTTGAGTGACTAAGTAGTGTCCTGAGTGACTAAGTAGTGTCCTGAGTGACCGAGTATTGTCCGGAGTGACTAAGTATTGTATTGAGTAGTGTCTTGAGTGACTAAGTATTGTCCTGAGTGACTAAGTATTGTCTTGAGTATTGTCCTGAGTGACTAAGTATTGTCCTGAGTGACTAAGTATTTTCCTAAGGGACTAAGTTTTGTCCCCTCATCAGTCCCCTACTTAGCCCAAATCTATTGCTGTCTGCAGTGGAAGAAATCAGTGCCAATGACTTAAACGGCAGATTCTGCCGATCAGTCCAGGATCCGTTCCAACAGTAAATAATGTTTAGTGAGCACTTAAAGAGATATGGATATTAGGGATGGCCTATGTGTTTAATAATCCATACTCAGCTGAAATACATGTTTTACTCTGATATAAATCAGTTTACTTTAGCCAACACTAATGTCTCCTGGTATCGAATCTCAGCATTTCATTTTAACTTTAAATGAGTATCAATCAGTGAGCTAAATATGGTGTGTGTGTGTGTGTGTGTGTGCGTGTGTGCGTGTGTGCGTGTGTGTGTGTGCGTGCGTGCGTGCGTGGCTATATTACCAGAGTAACAAGGTAAACGTTGACACTCCCAAGAGGCAACACAGCCACGCTTGTTGAAGTCAGGTTATCCGAATGTTTGAAGTAAAAGTCAAAGACAATATTTCGGTGTGCGAGGCCCCTGGCTCACAGTGGAGTGCTATGCTGTCGGACAAGGGCCCCATTGATGCCTCTGGAGAGGAAAGTGAGGGGATGTTTCCCAGGGGAGGTCCCTGGACTGTTGTATCTGAAGGGGTCTAGGAAGCTCTGCTGGCCAAACCAACCGTACTGTGATGGCGCAGATATTTTGCATGCGCACACACGCATATGTATGAGCAGGTGCCTGTGAGCAGTGGGTCTCTCTTTGGTGCTTCGAGTTGCATTTACCAATTGACTGGGATATGAGAGAGACAGACAGACGGACAGACAGGCAGACAGGATGACAGGCAGACAGAGACACAACAACGTGATGCAACAGAATGTAAACTATCTGATAGGAGTTACAGTGGATGGAGGACTCCCTTGACACTTCCATCACTTCTACAGGAAGAGGAGGAAGAGTTCAACTCACATACCAGAATATACCCTATCGTCAGGATCCAGCCAACCCACGCCCCCCCCCCCACACACACACACACACACACACAGAATGGTGTGAGGAGTGAGCGTGGTACCCTCACAAACACACAAACTAAACTACCTCACTGTCACTTCCTTCATTGTGAACTAGGGCTGTCAAACGATTCAACAAATCTATCGCGTTAATCACAGGATTTTATGTGTTTAATCACGATTAACCGTAAACTCAGAAGTTGCTGAAGTTTAGCTGTAATTTAAGATTTTTTATAGAAGGACCGTTACAAGAATATTGGTGTCATGATTTTGTCCAAATTAACGGTTAGCAAAATCAGGTAAATTGATAAAGCCCACTTTCTTTAACCTCAAAGGCAACTTGTTTTGACATTGTATTGTTGTTTTCAGCTGTATAGATGATGTATTTTGGATGTTTTTAATGTACACTGCTCAAAAAAATAAAGGGAACACTTAAACAACACAATGTAACTCCAAGTCAATCACACTTCTGTGAAATCAAACTGTCCACTTAGGAAGCAACACTGATTGACAATAAATTTCACATGCTGTTGTGCAAATGGAATAGACAAAAGGTGGAAATTATAGGCAATTAGCAAGACACCCCCCAAAACAGGAGTGATTCTGCAGGTGGTGACCACAGACCACTTCTCAGTTCCTATGCTTCCTGGCTGATGTTTTGGTCACTTTTGAATGCTGGCGGTGCTCTCACTCTAGTGGTAGCATGAGACGGAGTCTACAACCCACACAAGTGGCTCAGGTAGTGCAGTTCATCGAGGATGGCACATCAATGCGAACTGTGGCAAAAAGGTTTGCTGTGTCTGTCAGCGTAGTGTCCAGAGCATGCAGGCCCTACTAGGAGACAGGCCAGTACATCAGGAGACGTGGAGGAGGCCGTAGGAGGGCAACAACCCAGCAGCAGGACCGGTACCTCCGCCTTAGTGCAAGGAGGTGCACTGCCAGAGCCCTGCAAAATGACCTCCAGCAGGCCACAAATGTGCATGTGTCTGCTCAAATGGTCAGAAACAGACTCCATGAGGGTGGTATGAGGGCCCGACGTCCACAGGTGGGGGTTGTGCTTACAGCCCAACACCGTGCAGGACGTTTGGCATTTGCCAGAGAACACCAAGATTGGCAAATTCGCCACTGGCGCCCTGTGCTCTTCACAGATGAAAGCAGGTTCACACTGAGCACATGAGCACATGTGACAGACGTGACCGAGTCTGGAGACGCCGTGGAGAACGTTCTGCTGCCTGCAACATCCTCCAGCATGACCAGTTTGGCGATGGGTCAGTCATGGTGTGGGGTGGCATTTCTTTGTGGGGCCGCACAGCCCTCCATGTGCTCGCCAGAGGTAGCCTGACTGCCATTAGGTACCGAGATGAGATCCTCAGACCCCTTGTGAGACCATATGCTGACACATGCACATTTGTGGCCTGCTGGAGGTCATTTTGCAGGGCTCTGGCAGTGCACCTCCTTGCACTAAGGCGGAGGTACCGGTCCTGCTGCTGGGTTGTTGCCCTCCTACGGCCTCCTCCACGTCTCCTGATGTACTGGCCTGTCTCCTGGTAGCGCCTGCATGCTCTGGACACTACGCTGACAGACACAGCAAACCTTTTTACCACAGTTCGCATTAATGTGCCATCCTGGATGAACTGCACTACCTGAGCCACTTGTGTGGGTTGTAGACTCCGTCTCATGCTACCACTAGAGTGAGAGCACCGCCAGCATTCAAAAGTGACCAAAACATCAGCCAGGAAGCATAGGAACTGAGAAGTGGTCTGTGGTCACCACCTGCTAAATCACTCCTGTTTTGGGGGGTGTCTTGCTAATTGCCTATAATTTCCACCTTTTGTCTATTCCATTTGCACAACAGCGTGTGAAATTTATTGTCAATCAGTGTTGCTTCCTAAGTGGACAGTTTGATTTCACAGAAGTGTGATTGACTTGGAGTTACATTGTGTTGTTTAAGTGTGTAACAGTCCTGACCTATTTATGTTAGTTTTTATGTGTTTTTGGTCAGGGCATGTGTTTTGGGTGGGCAGTCTATGTTACCTGTTTCTATGTTGGTTTCGGTTTGCCTGGTATGGCTCTTGATTAGAGGCAGGTGGTTTGCATTTTCCTCTAATCAAGAGTCATATTTAGGTAGGGCATTATCACTGTGTGTTTGTGGGTGATTGTCTCCTGTGATGTCTTCGTCGTTGTCGATGTGTTTCACTTACGGGACTGTTTGGCTGTTCGTGTGTTTCGATGTAACGTTCCTGTCCGTGAGTTTACGTTTGTTATGTGAGTTTATGTTCAGGTTCCGTTCTACGTCGTTTGTTATTTTGTAAGTTTTGAAAGTGTTTGTTTTCGTTGTCATCGGTGTTCGTTATAAAATAAAGATGGCATATTTCCCAGACTCCGCATTTTGGTCAGAAGATCCTTCTCTCCTCACCTCATCTGAGGATGAGGAAAGCGACAGCTATTACAGAATCACCCACCAAAATACAGAGACCAAGCGGTATGGGAATGCTAAACGGAGTAAGGGACAGAAGAAGGAGCAATGGACATGGGACGATGTATTGAATGGAAAAGGTGTCTACACATGGGAGGAGATCCTAGCAGGTAGAGATCGCCTTCCATGGGAACAGCTGGAGGCACTTAGGAGAGCGGAGGCTACCGGAGAGAGGAACCGGAATTATGAGGGAACGCGTCTGGCACGGAAGCCGAAAAAGCCCGTGAGTAACTCCCAAAAATTTCTTGGGGGGGGGGCTAAAGGGTAGTGGGCCAAGGGCAGGTAGGAGACCTGCGCCCACTTCCCAGGCTAACCGTGGAGAGCGGGAGTACGGGCAGACACCGTGTTACGCAGTAGAGCGCACGGTGTCTCCTGTACGTGTGCATAGCCCAGTGCGGGTTATTCCACCTCCCCGCACTGGTAGGGCTAGATTGGGCATTGAGCCAGGTGTCATGAGGCCGGCTCAACGCGTCTGGTCTCCAGTGCGTCTCCTCGGGCCGGCATACATGGCACCTGCCTTACGCATGGTTTCCCCGGTTCGCCTGCATAGCCCAGTGCGGGCTATTCCACCTTGCCGCACTGGCAGGGCGACCGGGAGCATTCAACCAGGTAAGGTTGGGCAGGCTCAATGCTCAAGAGAGCCAGTACGCCTGCACGGTCCGGTATTTCCGGTGCCACCTCCCCGCCCCAGCCTAGTACCTACAGTGCCTATATTACGCACTAGGCTACCAGTGCATTTCCAGAGCCCTGTTCCTCCTCCACGCACTCTCCCTATAGTGCGTGTATCCAGTTCAGTGCCTCCAGTTCCGGCCCCACGCACTAAGCCACCTGTGCGTCTCCCAAGTCCTGTACACACTGTCACTTCTCCCCGTACTAGTCCTGAGGTGCGTGCCCTCAGCCAGGTGCCACCAGTGCCGGTACCACGCACCAGGTATAGAGTACGCTTTGAGAGTTCAGTGTGCCCTGTCTCTGCTCCCCGCACTAGTAGGAAGGTGCTTATCATTAGCACGGTGCCTCCAGTTCCGGCACCACGCACCAGGTCTACAGTGCGCCATATCCGGCCAGAGCCATCCGTCTCCCCAGCGCCATCTGAGCCATCCGTCTCCCCAGCGCCATCTGAGCCATCCGTCTCCCCAGCGCCATCTGAGCCATCTGTCTTCCCAGCGCCATCTGAGCCATCCGTCTTCCCAGCGCCATCTGAGCCATCCGTCTGCCAGGAGCCTGCAAAGCCGCCCGTCTGCCATGAGCCTGCAAAGCCGCCCGTCTGCCATGAGCCTACAGAGCCGTCAGCCAGACAGGAGCCGCTAGAGCCGTCAGCCAGACAGGAGCCGCTAGAGCCATCAGCCAGACAGGAGCCGCTAGAGCCGTCAGCCAGACAGGATCTGCCAGAGCCGCCAACCAGACAGGATCTGCCAGAGCCGCCAACCAGACAGGATCTGCCAGAGCCGCCAACCAGACAGGATCTGCCAGAGCCGCCAACCAGACAGGATCTGCCAGAGCCGCCAACCAGACAGGATCTGCCAGAGCCGCTAACCAGACAGGATCTGCCAGAGCCGTCAGTGAGCCATGAGCAGCCAGAGCCGTCAGTGAGCCATGAGCAGCCAGAGCCGTCAGTGAGCCATGAGCAGCCAGGGCCGTCGGGGAGCCATGAGCAGCCAGAGCCGTCAGTGAGCCATGAGCAGCCAGAGCCGTCAGAGAGCCATGAGCAGCGTGAGCCGTCAGAGCGCCATGAGCGTCGTGAGCCGTCGGCCTGCCATGAGCGTCGAGAGCCGTCAGCCTGCCATGAGCGTCGAGAGCCGTCAGCCTGCCATGAGCGTCGAGAGCCGTCAGCCTGCCATGAGCGTCGAGAGCCGTCAGCCTGCCATGAGCGTAGAGAGCCGTCAGTCTGCCATGAGCGTCGAGAGCCGTCAGCCAGCATGGACCTGCCAGAGCCGTCCAAACAGGACCTGCCAGAGTCCTTCAGCCGGGATCTGCCCCTTGTCCCGGTGTTGCCCCTTGTCCCGGTGCTGCCCCTTGTCCCGGTGCTGCCCCTTGTCCCGGTGCTGCCCCTTGTCCCGGTGCTGCCCCTTGTCCCGGTGCTGCCCCTTGTCCCGGTGCTGCCCCTTGTCCCGGTGCTGCCCCTTGTCCCGGTGCTGCCCCTTGTCCCGGTGCTGCCCCTTGTCCCGGTGCTGCCCCTTGTCCCGGTGCTGCCCCTTGTCCCGGTGCTGCCCCTTGTCCCGGTGCTGCCCCTTGTCCCGGTGCTGCCCCTTGTCCCGGTGCTGCCCCTTGTTCCGGTGCTAGCTGATTATTTAGGGGAAGGTAATGTTTGGGTGGTCAGTGGTAGGGGTAGACAGAAGAGGGGAGTGACTATGGTGGTATGGGGACAGCGTCCGGAACCGGAACCACCACCGTGGTCAACTGCCCACCCGGACCCTCCCCTGGACTTTGTGCTGGTGCGCCCGGCGTTCGCACCTTGGGGGGGGGGTACTGTAACAGTCCTGACCTATTTATGTTAGTTTTTATGTGTTTTTGGTCAGGGCATGTGTTTTGGGTGGGCAGTCTATGTTACCTGTTTCTATGTTGGTTTCGGTTTGCCTGGTATGGCTCTTGATTAGAGGCAGGTGGTTTGCATTTTCCTCTAATCAAGAGTCATATTTAGGTAGGGCATTATCACTGTGTGTTTGTGGGTGATTGTCTCCTGTGATGTCTTCGTCGTTGTCGATGTGTTTCACTTACGGGACTGTTTGGCTGTTCGTGTGTTTCGATGTAACGTTCCTGTCCGTGAGTTTACGTTTGTTATGTGAGTTTATGTTCAGGTTCCGTTCTACGTCGTTTGTTATTTTGTAAGTTTTGAAAGTGTTTGTTTTCGTTGTCATCGGTGTTCGTTATAAAATAAAGATGGCATATTTCCCAGACTCCGCATTTTGGTCAGAAGATCCTTCTCTCCTCACCTCATCTGAGGATGAGGAAAGCGACAGCTATTACAGAGTGTTCCCTTTATTTTTTTGAGCAGTGTATTTTCGAACTATTTCAGACGATGCCATTGAGTCACTGCCATAATATTAGTACAATAACTTTACAAAAAGTTAACTTGAGTTGACTGATGAGCTCTGACGGCCCTATTATGGACAGAGAGAATATTCATCTTACCACTTCCTCTATTCTGAACAGTATACTGCAGCACAAGGCCCTCAGCCTCTGCCTGATTGACATATCCAATGGTGAAAGGCATCAAGGTAGCCCACTCTATAGTCTTTCATTCAGATCTACGAATATAATAATTGATCATTGAATCTATTTTGACACAATAACTGTAAAGAACCTTAATGTAGTTAGACCCATACAGCAGATACATTAGGCTAGTGCAGCAGGAAACTGCTCCTTAGATTTAAAGGCAAAAGGAAACGAATCTGGCAACATGCCATTTCTGGTCCTCATTCATTCTCAAAGTGGTGGCAAACCTGGCAACCCGCCTGTTTTTTCCTCTCCTGGTTACAGAGGAGCGGAGGGCCCAGAGCCATGGCTGTCACTGTTTTTTTTTATGCCCCCTCCTAACAGTACAACTGGGGTCCTGTTCAGTCCAGCAGAATACACAATCACAACTGCTGGGTGTCAAGTCAGCAGAGAGAGGGATTTACAAACTGCCACACGCTACATATTGATGGGAAGCCATGTCTGAGTCACACTAGAATAGGGAAGAGAATGGGGGGGGACATCCATTTTGTGTAACGGAGACATTGGAGAATGAGTGGTGAGTAACCTTGATTGAGACTGAAGACTTGTGGTAGCTGTAATGCCTAGACTTCAGCTCGGAGGGCTAACAGAGTCTTGTGTTCAAACCCCTTCAAGTCACATATGATTATTTCCTATACAAGACCATGAAACCTGTGGAAGGGGTCATCAAATATGAACTCTACTATGATCAAGCTCCAAAACCAGGAACTACAATACCTGACTAACTACTCTATTTTAATTTGGGGAAGGCATTCCTCTGGATCAGAGTGGTAGCCGTGAGTGAAATTCCACTCCGACTTTGGAGAGCTTTGGAGAGAGAGAGCCTCTTACTCAAGCATTCAGCTCTTTTATGTTGATCTGCCCTTCTAAAAAGTACCAAGTCGTTGAGAGAGTGAAGCACCTTTCCTTCCTGTCACAATAAACCGCCCTGATCTAGAGAAATCAAAGGACAGATGGAAAAACATAACACAAGTCAAACAATGCAGATTATTTCAAGAGGAATAGTTCATGTGTGAAAGGAAGCTTTTGACTGATGCCTCCAAACCTTGCAGACTTGGCAGCTACAGAGTTAGCACTGAGAGATAGTTTTCATCTTATATCAGCATGCTGTGGATGCTACACTGCTACTTTGTGATGCATCGCTGCCAAAAAGAATGGCCTTAAATCTGTCCTGCATGGTAAGGGAGTTTTGCACTCGCTGATAGTCAAAGCAAATATTGTGTCATGAAAGGTGTACCCAAATGTGAATCAGCCCAGCTTGAACAAAAATATTATGGATGAAAAGTATTCCTACAGGATGCTCGACAGGCTTTGCCCCCTCAATCCACGTGGTCTGATTTTTGCCATCTCCAACCATCTTGCCGTCCTGTGTAATCTGGTCGTCGACTTAACCAAGATGCTGCAGAAACGGACCATTACAACCAGGAACATTAAGTTTGTCATCACATCAGTCCTAGGAAACGCAGTTCAAACACACAGCAGCTCTGATCCTCTTCTTTCCTCGGCCGAGGAGCTGGGTTCTCACTATGACACACTCCTCTCTTCCAGCCTTGGCTCTGTTGCACTTCTGATAACTCGGACTGTGTCCTTCTCCTTCTCTGCTCCCTGGTTTACCTCTGAGCTGCATTCTATGAAGTCCACTGGCCGACAACTGGAGAGGCTCTATAAAGAATCTGGTCACACAGTCCACTCAGAGGCCTGGAGGACTAAACCATGCTCTCTCCCAGGCCAAATCAATCTACTACTCCAACCTCATCAATAACAGCCAAGGCAATCCCAGAACCCTTTTCTCCACCATCAACAGACTACTCAGGCCTTTGGATTCCTCCCCCTCACAGGCTCTTTACAGACTTGTAATACATTTCTGGACTTTTTTCAGTCAAAAATGGAATACATCTGCCAGCAGCTTCAGATATCCCCCAGCCTGCCCCCAGCCCCAGTTGTGGCGAGCACTACCCACACAGCCTTCTGAAAGGCTCTTTAAAGCCCATGTATTACTATTTTATTGTTATTATTTGGGATATGAAAGTGGAAAAGTTTTGGGGCATTTTGGGGACACATTTAGATCCACATTCGGGTTCTCTTCCCGTTATTAGTTGGGGACTTGGAGGAGACCATTCTGGGTGTTGTAGGGCAGCCACTGACCTAAAGAAAAGGAAGAAGGGCAAGTCAATAGAACAGGTTTCTTCTTTAAAACACTTTAAAAAAAACTGCTTTCCTCACAGTATTATCATTAAAAGGGTATTTTTTTTGTATAACAGCAACGTGTGTGACTGAATAATATCAACACTTTTAATTAAGCGTTTTGCTGACATTTGCAAAATATTTTGTAACATTTCCCATTAATAAAGCATTTGTAATGATAATAATACAAAAACGTAGTTATAACTGTTAGTAGAATGTCCTATTACTACCAGAGCAAATGTATATTAGGAGACAAAGTATAAAAGCAACGGTTCTGTCAAGTAGCCTTATCAATATCAATTAGAACCGTATCACGCCCTGACATCGAGAGTGACCATTCTATCCAAGGAGGGGTGCGCATCTCTCACTCTGAATAGAATGAAAACACAATTATATGACTGAAGAAATTAGTTTGAAGAAAAAACCTCTGGGTTGTTAAAAGTTAGCCTACCTACAATTCAATTGTAACAAACATGTCCTTCATTTGAGATTTAAAACACCCTCAACCGATTCGTAGGTTCAAAACTCCCCTTGTAACAGCTGTAGTGGGATCTCCGCACAACATCACAGCGTCTGCAAAGCCAGCCAGGCAGATAGCCACTTGGTAGGAGAGAGGCACGTACCGGACAGTGGATACTCGTACAGGCTACTGTGTATAGGCCAACGCGCTCTGCTTCAGCATTCTTATGAAACGAACTTTCTCCAGAAACATAAATGCACCAATAAAGAAAGGTAAGGTTTGTAAAAAATAAAATAAAAATTGTAGTGAGACAACAATTGAATGAAGTTAGTTTTCTGGAAAGTTTGACTGCTAGGCAATTTGATCATATTTGAGTAACCATATTTCCATTTCGTAGAAGATGCTTATGTCAAATAATGATTGACTTTGAACAAGCAACTTCATATAAATGGTGTTACCTGAATGACAAACGCGGTATAATCGTTGTTATTTGACTATAGGACGTCTCGTGTTGCGTCAATGTACTGTCCCTTCGATAGATTTTTCAGATCAATTATGTTATGGGATTTTCGGTTGATGTCAGTATGTGCATTCAGAATCAATTGTAGGCTACCTATGCGCGCAAGATGTTGGGCTGATAGACAAAAGACAAGCGGTTGGAATCATACCACTAGAGTAAGACTGTCTGGTCATTCTGCGGACTGCTTTAGAGCATTAAATACAGTATAATGCACGTGTTTACGAGAACGCCCTTGGCAGAATTGTCCTTTTCTTGTCTGTTCTAGGCCATATAACATTGATGTTGCCCCAAACTTTGCAACTTTGCTCACAATTTAGGTTAATTATTGCCACTCGTCGATAGAGTGCAGAGTTGAGCAGCAGTTGTCCTTGGGTTTAAAAGTAGTCTCGGGGTTTACAGTAGTTTCTGGGTTTACAGTAGTCTCTGGGCTTACAGTAGTCTCTGGGCTTACAGTATTTGTGTTAATACTGTATGTCTAAAATGTTTTATGCACCAGTAGACAACGAGATAGTTTATCAAGGTGTTTGAAAATAGCACTGTAATGTATTTCTTCCTCATCTAATGGCTTTAATATCACACTGATGGCTGGTCATGATGTTTCATGAATACAGCTATAATGTGTCTAAAGTTACCTCATTCTCTGTAAATTATTATCTGTAATGTAATCTGTGATGATATATCATGTATATCTCTCAATGAGGGATACTGTATTCTTTGGGGCAAAGATCTGGTTAGTGGCACTCTGCCTCTCAATTCAATTCAAAGCCTTTATTGGCATCCATCCATCCATCTCTCTCTCTCTCTCTCTCTCTCTCTCTCTCTCTCTCTCTCTCTCTCTCTCTCTCTCTCTCTCTCTCTCTGTCTCTCTTTCTCTCTCTGTCTCTCTCTCTCTCTTTCTCTCTTTGTCTCTCTCTTCTCTCTCTCTCTCTCTCTCTTTGTCTCTCTCTTCTCTCTCTGTCTCTCTCTTTGTCTTTCTCTCTCTGTCTCTATCTCTCTCTCTCTCTTTGTCTTTCTCTCTCTGTCTCTATCTCTGTCTATCTCTCTCTGTCTCTATCTCTCTCTCTCTCTTTGTCTTTCTCTCTCTGTCTCTATCTCTGTCTATCTCTCTCTGTCTCTATCTCTGTCTATCTCTCTCTGTCTCTCGTTGTCTTTCTCTCTCTGTCTATCTCTCTCTCTCTCTCTCTCTCTCTCTTTCTCTCAATTCAATTCAATTATATTTGCTTTATTGGCATGACGTAACAATGTACGTACTGCCAAAGCTTACTTTGGAGATTTACAGTATTAACATAATTAATAATAATAATCAATATTGTCAAGTGAACAACAGTAACAACAATAATCAAGGGTCAAAATAACCATACATTGAACAATACCAGTAACAATAAGCATAGAGGACATGTGCAGTTTGATTGGTGTGTCAGACACTGTCCCTCATCTTATGGCAGACAGCAATGTAGTGCCCTGCCAACACAGCTCTCTGCGCCCTCTGCTTTATCTGTTCTAAACAGATCTACTGATGATTCAATAGCTTCCCTCAATTGATCTCCCTCAGCGCAAGGCCAGTTCACGTTAATAGAGCTGTTCACAAAAGCTGTAATGATTGCCCCTCACCCTGTCCTACCTGGCTACAAATGTGGAACATGAGCTTCAGTGATAAGGGATAGAAAAAGTCGGGGTAGAGAAGAACTTGTGTCCATTGTGAGTTGGTGCACCTTCACAGACAAGAGCAGTACAGCAGTCAACTACAAGACCTGAGGAGAGAGGAGGAGAGCGACATTGATTATATTCCCTTCTAAACAACTCTGGTAGCATGTCTGTGTACAACATGATCAGAGCTGAGAAAGGAGAGAGGAGAGGAGGGAGATGCTTGTTACTGCATGTTAAAACTATTGGCTGGTGGAGTATGCTACAACAGAGATTTAATGGCTTGAACCTGCGGGGCTCAGCTCTGGTCTGTCTGTCGCTCTGTCTGGCTGGCTGCCTGTCTGTCTGTCGGCCTGTCTACCTGTGTATTCTTAGGTCTCAGGAGTAGTGTTTCTCTGCTCAATCGCTTCAGCTCTTGTCCCAACAACACAGAAACAAAAATACTACTCCCCAGGCCGTTCAGAAGAGTACCTCTGATGTATTTGAGTATGGCTTGGTGCCATGACTTATCCATGTGTTTAGTTACATCTGTGTGTTTCTCATCGGAGAACACAAGGGATGCTCCCCCGTCCCCTGTCAACACACGCTCTCTCACTTGCTTGCATGCACGCACACACGCACACACACACACACACACACACACACACACACACACACACACACACACACACACACACACACACACACACACACACACACACACACACACACACACACACACACCTCTCAGTGATCTGCTGTAACAGACTAACTGTGACTCCATTGCATTTGGGATTGTGATTCTTGCTCTGTAGGTCTCTGGTGTTTGATGAGAAACGGTCAAATCTAGAGGACAGTTTCCCCTTCCACTACATTAATAATACAGTAAGACTGTTGAATGATTCATTGATAAAATCCCCCATCCCCACAAAACTCAACCTCTGAGACCTCTTTCACTTCCCCATTTAATTCCTAGTAATTTCTCATCTCCCGTTTACGTTTAACAGGTTGGATTAAATGTGTATTTAATGTGTATGTACATGTATACAGTAGGATGTTAATTTGAGCTAGTTTACTACAGCAGGAACAGGACATGTGAAATGTGGATTATTATTAATGGACATTTTTGTTTGGGTTGAAACATTTTTCGTAAGGGAAAATCATGTTGAAAATTTCAAAGTGGAAATTACAAACTTCAGAAGCCTTTTTAACCTCAAATACACTAAACGTTTAACATGTTCTGCATTGCAGGAAAGTTCTCCTGCAACAGGGTGATCAAATTAAGATCCTACATCTGTATGGCAATCGCCTGGCCTAGACAAACAACGCTGCTCTCTCTCAGCATCAGGTCTACAGAATACAGCCTTTAATATGCGGCTCAAAGTGGAAGCAGCCATTAAATCATTTTAGTGCTAGACAGACCGCCACAGGCTGAATCTTAAATGGCACCCTATTCCCTTTGTAGTGCACTACTTTAGACAAGGGTCTCTGGTCAAAAGTAGTGCACTGTATAGGGAGTAGGTTAGCCAGAGACCACAGCTCCCCTCTATCTCTCCACTGCTATTTTACTGAGATGGAGGGCGGGGGAGGGAGGGAGGGAGAGTCACCTGGCCAGGGGGGCTATGGTGATCACCCTGCACAGACCATGTCATTCACTAAGAGGGCTCAGATGTGTGCGTGCGTGTGTACGTGCATGTGTGCGTGCGTGGCTATATTACCAGAGTAAAAAGGTAAACGTTGACACTCCCAAGAGGTGGGTCAAAGGCCACACAGCCACGCTTGTTGAAGTCAGGTTATCCCAATGTTTGAAGTAAAAGTCAAAGACAATTTTTTGGTGTGCGAGGCCCCTGGCTCACAGTGGAGTGCTATGCTGTCGGACAAGGGCCCCATTGATGCCCCTGGAGAGGAAAGTGAGGGGGGGTTTCCCAGGGGAGGTCCCTGGACTGTTGTATCTGAAGGGGTCTAGGAAGATCTGCTGGCCAAACCAACCGTACTGTGATGGCTCAGATATTTTTGTCCATTCCAGTACAGTTCCAGCAGCTATGGTAAATGGGTAAGGCTAGCACAGCTCGGTTCAGCTCGGCTCAGTAATGTGAAAAGGGTATAACAGTCAGAGAGAGAGGAAAATGAAGGAAGTCTTTGACTCTGTACAGACTCAGTGAGCATAGCCTTGCTATTGAGAAAGGCCACCGTAGGTAGGCTGGCTCTCAAGAGAGGACAGGCTATGTGCACACTGCCCACAAAATGAGGTGGAAACTGAGCTGCACTTCCTGACCTCCTGCCCAATGTATGACCATATTAGAGACACATATGTCCCTCAACTTACACAGATCCACAAAGAATTCGAAAACAGATCCAATGTTGATTTACTCCCATATCTACTGGGTGAAATACCACAGTGTGCAATAACAGCAGCATGAGTTGTGACCTGTTGCCACAAGAAACACCATTGTAAATACAACCTATATTTATGTTTATTAATTTCCCTTTTGTACTTTAACTATTTGCACATTGTTACAACACTGTATATAGACATAATATGACATTTGAAATGTCTTTATTCTTTTGGAAATTCTGCGAGTGTAATATTTACTGTTCACTTTTTATTGTTTATTTCACTTTTGTATATTATCTTCCTCACTTGCTTTGGCAATGTTAACATATGTTTCCCATGCCAATAAAGCCTTTACATTGAACATGTAATTAAGATAGAGGTACACCCATCCAGCACAGCAGTAGTTGCTCTTTAGTCAATGGCTCTGATGTCCAAGTGCCAATAACTTGTTCTTCCTAACAGACTGTATCAGATTGGATGTCAGACCTAGTGCCCTCACCCGATGAGTGCTCGATATTTAGATCAATTTCGACAGGAAATTATATCATACTTTCTTGTCTCCTTAAATGATTGTTTTGTCTCTAATGGATCCACTTAAGACACCTTAGCTAAGGGTCGTGACTTACTTGAGTTAAAGTTGTTGACCCCGTGAGGAGCAAAGGTATGGAGCTAAGGGTCAGACAGGTAGACTAATGGCTCACTGTCAACCCTGACCTAGCCTTGGCTCCTGTACCCTGACCTAGCCTTGACTCCTGTACCCTGACCTAGCCTTGACTCCTGTACCCTGACCTAGCCTTGACTCCTGTACCCTGACCTAGCCTTGACTCCTGTACCCTGACCTAGCCTTGGCTCCTGTACCCTGACCTAGCCTTGACTCCTGTACCCTGACCTAGCCTTGACTCCTGTACCCTGACCTAGCCTTGACTCCTGTACCCTGACCTAGCCTTGACTCCTGTACCCTGACCTAGCCTTGACTCCTGTACCCTGACCTAGCCTTGACTCCTGTACCCTGACCTAGCCTTGACTCCTGTACCCTGACCTAGCCTTGACTCCTGTACCCTGACCTAGCCTTGACTCCTGTACCCTGACCTAGCCTTGACTCCTGTACCCTGACCTAGCCTTGACTCCTGTACCCTGACCTAGCCTTGACTCCTGTACCCTGACCTCGCCATGGCTCCTGTACCCTGACCTCGCCTTGGCTCCTGTACCCTGACCTAGCCTTGACTCCTGTACCCTGACCTAGCCTTGGCTCCTGTACCCTGACCTAGCCTTGGCTCCTGTACCCTGACCTAGCCTTGACTCCTGTACCCTGACCTAGCCTTGGCTCCTGTACCCTGACCTAGCCTTGGCTCCTGTACCCTGACCTAGCCTTGGCTCCTGTACCCTGACCTAGCCTTGGCTCCTGTACCCTGACCTAGCCTTGACTCCTGTACCCTGACCTAGCCTTGACTCCTGTACCCTGACCTAGCCTTGGCTCCTGTACCCTGACCTAGCCTTGGCTCCTGTACCCTGACCTAGCCTTGACTCCTGTACCCTGACCTAGCCTTGGCTCCTGTACCCTGACCTAGCCTTGGCTCCTGTACCCTGACCTAGCCTTGGCTCCTGTACCCTGACCTAGCCTTGGCTCCTGTACCCTGACCTAGCCTTGGCTCCTGTACCCTGACCTAGCCTTGGCTCCTGTACCCTGACCTAGCCTTGGCTCCTGTACCCTGACCTAGCCTTGGCTCCTGTACCCTGACCTAGCCTTGGCTCCTGTACCCTGACCTAGCCTTGGCTCCTGTACCCTGACCTAGCCTTGGCTCCTGTACCCTGACCTAGCCTTGACTCCTGTACCCTGACCTAGCCTTGGCTCCTGTACCCTGACCTAGCCTTGGCTCCTGTACCCTGACCTAGCCTTGGCTCCTGTACCCTGACCTAGCCTTGGCTCCTGTACCCTGACCTAGCCTTGGCTCCTGTACCCTGACCTAGCCTTGGCTCCTGTACCCTGACCTAGCCTTGGCTCCTGTACCCTGACCTAGCCTTGGCTCCTGTACCCTGACCTAGCCTTGGCTCCTGTACCCTGACCTAGCCTTGGCTCCTGTACCCTGACCTAGCCTTGGCTCCTGTACCCTGACCTAGCCTTGACTCCTGTACCCTGACCTAGCCTTGGCTCCTGTACCCTGACCTAGCCTTGGCTCCTGTACCCTGACCTAGCCTTGGCTCCTGTACCCTGACCTAGCCTTGGCTCCTGTACCCTGACCTAGCCTTGGCTCCTGTACCCTGACCTAGCCTTGGCTCCTGTACCCTGACCTAGCCTTGGCTCCTGTACCCTGACCTAGCCTTGGCTCCTGTACCCTGACCTAGCCTTGGCTCCTGTGATACTGTATGCATCCTGACCATCTACTCTTACCCTCTGTCTCTGGTGAGAGAGAGCGAGTGAGATTAGTGATGGCAAGACCTGACCTGTTCTGAAGACAATCAACACTTTACAGCTGTAAGTAGGCTTAGCATGTTTGTGTAGTGCTAGGAATGTGTTTGGAAAATAACCTTATAGGTATCAGGTACCTGAGAGAAAGACTGGAAATGTGTTTGGAAAATAACCTTATAGGTATCATGTACCAGAGAGAAAGACTGGAAATGTGTGTTTCCAAGTAATGGTAACTAAGCCATATAAGGCATTATGAAGGGTCATGCATGCTTATAACAACTAATGAAGCGTTATACCTGCATGTTTGCTTTAAGTGAAGTCTTACTGAGGTAGGATTATATCTGTCAAAAAGTCTTAATGAAGTAATAAACATTATCTGACTACTCTATTTTCTCCCCCATTTCCACTTCGATTTGTCTGCAGAAGTTGTCCTCCTAAGTGTCTGGCTGTCTGGCTGTGCTACAAACTCTATCTCTCACCCTGAGGTGATGACAACAGCACTGGGAAATCACTTTGCACTGCGACTCTGGGGTAGGGCTGAAAGTTTAGCAAAAGCAAAAGGCCCCATCAGTCTCTTGGGGTTGGGGTAGCCTACCGAGCCAAGCTAAGAAAGATGAACGAGCCGCCTCTTCAAGGTTAGGGGTTCAATCGCTGGAGAATGTTTGTCTCTGCTCTGCTGGACATACGGGCCATGTGGAGGGTTTTTTCAGCTGACGTGATTTATGGTCACCGTGAATGGCTATTAAATGTGTTTGAGCAGCGGGTCGTTCTAGATGCCCTTGTGTTTTCCTTTTAGATTGCCGTTTAATTCCTTGGATTGGAGACTGCAGCTTAAGTGTGTGTGTGTCTTGTAGTACAATGACACATCATAGGGGTTTGTGTCTCAATGTAGACGTGTTGTTGTCACTGTCCTGCCCTTTGAGACTTCCTGTTAGCCACTTCTAAGCAGGGCTTTGGATGTGCTCTGTCACAGGTGAAAGATTTGACCTTTTACAACTGACACTTTGGCATAATGATAAATTGTCATTTCAAAAAGGTAAACTAATATTTCTCAAAGCTAATCAGATTTGGTATTGTCTGTGACGCACGCACGCCTTCATTGACACATTAATGAGACTTATTCCTGCTCCCCAGAGCGATGGCGTTAATTTCTGGCCCAAATTAAATGTCCACCTTTAGGTAATGGCTTTACAAATTAATTAATCAGGGAAATCAATTTGGAAGTGAAAAAAATCAGGGAGATTGCACACCACGTGGAAATAAAACATAAACAATCATGTCTTCAACCAGAATATTTTTGGTGATCATCTCCTTTCATCTCCTTTCCTCTCCTTTCCTCTCCTTTCCTCTCCTTTCATCTCCTTTCCTCTCCTTTTCTCTCCTTTTCTCTCCTTTCCTCTCCTTTCCTCTCCTTTCCTCTCCTTTCCTCTCTCTCTCTCTGTCTGGCTTTCTCTCTCTGTCTGTGTTTAGTTGAAACAGCTGATGGATAGTAGGTAGTTCATCTTGTGAACAGATCATCTGTTTTTTTCACATTCCCTCTGATGTTTGACTGAAGAGAACATCTTTATTGCCATAACTCTTGTCACTCTCTCTCCATGTTCAGTCTCTCTCTCCATCTCTCTCTCTCTCTCTCTCCATCTCTCCTCCCAGTAATATGTTGTATTGGTCTGTATTTACAGACTGTTTCGCCTGCCCTGCCTCCCAGTGGGGTTCTCTCTGTCTCTGAAGGTTATGCTGTTGTTTAGACACACACACACACCAGGCCTCCAGACCCAGCTCCCAAACCACCAGAGGACTAGACACACACACACCAGGCCTCCAGACCAAGCTCCCAAACCACCAGAGGACTAGACACACACACACCAGGCCTCCAGACCAAGCTCCCTAACCACCAGAGGACTAGACACACACACACCAGGCCTCCAGACCAAGCTCCCTAACCACCAGAGGACTAGACACACACACACCAGGCCTCCAGACCAAGCTCCCAAACCACCAGAGGACTAGACACACACACACCAGGCCTCCAGACCAAGCTCCCAAACCACCAGAGGACTAGACACACACACACACACGCACCAGGCCTCCAGACCAAGCTCCCAAACCACCAGAGGACTAGACACACACACACCAGGCCTCCAGACCAAGCTCCCAAACCACCGGAGGACTAGACACACACACACCAGGCCCCCAGACCAAGCTCCCAAACCACCAGAGGACTAGACACACACACACCAGGTCTCCAGACCAAGCTCCCAAACCACCAGAGGACTAGACACACACACACCAGGCCTCCAGACCCAGCTCCCAAACCACCAGAGGACTAGACACACACACACCAGGCCTCCAGACCAAGCTCCCAAACCACCAGAGGACTAGACACACACGCACACACGCACCAGGCCTCCAGACCAAGCTCCCAAACCACCAGAGGACTAGACACACACACACCAGGTCTCCAGACCAAGCTCCCAAACCACCAGAGGACTAGACACACACACACCAGGTCTCCAGACCAAGCTCCCAAACCACCAGAGGACTAGACACACACACACCAGGCCTCCAGACCCAGCTCCCAAACCACCAGAGGACTAGACACACACACACCAGGCCTCCAGACCAAGCTCCCAAACCACCAGAGGACTAGACACACACACACCAGGTCTCCAGACCAAGCTCCCAAACCACCAGAGGACTAGACACACACACACCAGGCCTCCAGACCAAGCTCCCAAACCACCAGAGGACTAGACACACACACACCAGGCCTCCAGACCAAGCTCCCAAACCACCAGAGGACTAGACACACACACACCAGGCCTCCAGACCAAGCTCCCAAACCACCAGAGGACTAGACACACACGCACCAGGCCTCCAGACCAAGCTCCCAAACCACCAGAGGACTAGACACACACGCACCAGGCCTCCAGACCAAGCTCCCAAACCACCAGAGGACTAGACACACACACACCAGGCCTCCAGACCAAGCTCCCTAACCACCAGAGGACTAGACACACACACACCAGGCCTCCAGACCAAGCTCCCTAACCACCAGAGGACTAGACACACACACACCAGGCCTCCAGACCAATCTCCCAAACCACCAGAGGACTAGACACACACACACACCAGGCCTCCAGACCAAGTAATCTGCTGTAACCCTCTTCTCACCAGACACGCATGCAGGACTACTTGTGTTGTGTTGTTACAGCGAGATAAACTGCCCTATATCAGATTGTTGCATTTATTTTTTATTTCTGTATTTAACTAGGCATATGAGATTGTTAACTGATTGACTTGGTTGGAAACGCTGATCTGATGTGGCCGGATATTTGTTATCCTGGACATTGGCTGATGTTTTCTTATCTGCCTATTTGCCCAGTACATTATAAAGATAATGTCTGAACAGTATTAATTGGGGATCTGGATCAGTTGCTATTCCCTATCACCATCCTGCTGTGTAGATAATGAGTGGCTTAGTCATGTACACACACACACACACGTACACACACACACACACACACACACACACACACACACACACACACACACACACACACACACACACACGCTTGCTACTTTGGTATATTATCCCCTCAGCAGAATGCCCTGCAGCGCATGCTAATTGAGCTTACTGTAATTAACACTAGACCAACGCTCCTGTTACTCCTGCTCATTTAATTAGCTTTTCACAATGTGTTCATTTAGAAATGAGAAAACGCAGGCCTCAATCTTCAAACTCAACCTTAACCATTTCCCCATCTTCCTTGAACTCTGAACAGTTTCTGAGAGAATCCAGAGAGTATGGAGCAGTCAAACACACACACACACACACACACACACACACACACACACACACACACACACACACACACACACACACACACACACACACACACACACACACACACACACACACACACACACACACACCACGTTCCACCAGGCTACTTGGTCACCTGCTTGTTGCCTCAGTGTATGTGTCACGCCCTGATCTGTTTCACCTGTTCTTGTGATTGTCTTCACCACCTCCAGGTGTCGCTTATTTTCCCCAGTGTATTTATCCCTGTTTCCTGTCTCTCTGGGCTAGTTCGTCTTGTATGTTTTCAAGTCAACCAGCGTGGTTTCCCGTGCTCCTTTTTTCTATTCTCTTTTTCTAGTCTTCCCGGTTTTGACCCTTTTTTCTGGACTCCGTACCCGCCTGCCTAACCCTTCTGCCTGCCCTGACATGGAGCCTGCCCTGACCCTTCTGCCTGCCCTGACATGGAGCCTGTCTGACCCTTCTGCCTGCCCTGACATGGAGCCTGTCTGACCCTTCCGCCTGTCCTGACATGGAGCCTGCCCTGACCCTTCTGCCTGCCCTGACATGGAGCCTGTCTGACCCTTCTGCCTGCCCTGGCATTGAGCCTGTCTGACCCTTCTGCCTGCCCTGACATGGAGCCTGTCTGACCCTTCTGCCTGCCCTGACATGGAGCCTGCCCTGACCCTTCTGCCTGCCCTGGCATTGAGCCTGTCTGACCCTTCTGCCTGCCCTGACATGGAGCCTGTCTGACCCTTCTGCCTGCCCTGACATGGAGCCTGTCTGACCCTTCTGCCTGCCCTGACATGGAGCCTGTCTGACCCTTCTGCCTGCCCTGACATGGAGCCTGCCCTGACCCTTCTGCCTGCCCTGGCATTGAGCCTGTCTGACCCTTCTGCCTGCCCTGACATGGAGCCTGTCTGACCCTTCTGCCTGCCCTGACATGGAGCCTGTCTGACCCTTCTGCCTGCCCTGACATGGAGCCTGTCTGACCCTTCTGCCTGCCCTGGCATTGAGCCTGTCTGACCCTTCTGCCTGCCCTGACATGGAGCCTGTCTGACCCTTCTGCCTGCCCTGACATGGAGCCTGTCTGACCCTTCTGCCTGTCCTGGCATTGAGCCTGTCTGACCCTTCTGCCTGCCCTGACATGGAGCCTGTCTGACCCTTCTGCCTGTCCTGACATGGAGCCTGTCTGACCCTTCTGCCTGTCCTGACATGGAGCCTGTCTGACCCTTCTGCCTGCCCTGACATGGAGCCTGTCTGACCCTTCTGCCTGTCCTGACATGGAGCCTGCCCTGACCCTTCTGCCTGCCCTGACATGGAGCCTGTCTGACCCTTCTGCCTGCCCTGACATGGAGCCTGCCCTGACCCTTCTGCCTGCCCTGGCATTGAGCCTGTCTGACCCTTCTGCCTGCCCTGACATGGAGCCTGTCTGACCCTTCTGCCTGCCCTGACATGGAGCCTGCCCTGACCCTTCTGCCTGTCCTGACATGGAGCCTGCCCTGACCCTTCTGCCTGCCCTGACATGGAGCCTGTCTGACCCTTCTGCCTGCCCTGACATGGAGCCTGCCCTGACCCTTCTGCCTGCCCTGGCATTGAGCCTGTCTGACCCTTCTGCCTGTCCTGACATGGAGCCTGCCCTGACCCTTCTGCCTGTCCTGACATGGAGCCTGTCTGACCCTTCTGCCTGTCCTGACATGGAGCCTGCCCTGACCCTTCTGCCTGTCCTGACATGGAGCCTGTCTGACCCTTCTGCCTGTCCTGACATGGAGCCTGCCCTGACCCTTCTGCCTGTCCTGACATGGAGCCTGTCTGACCCTTCTGCCTGCCCTGACATGGAGCCTGCCCTGACCCTTCTGCCTGCCCTGGCATTGAGCCTGTCTGACCCTTCTGCCTGTCCTGACATGGAGCCTGTCTGACCCTTCTGCCTGTCCTGACATGGAGCCTGTCTGACCCCTCTGCCTGTCCTGACATGGAGCCTGCCCTGACCCTTCTGCCTGTCCTGACATGGAGCCTGTCTGACCCCTCTGCCTGTCCTGACATGGAGCCTGTCTGACTCTTCTGCCTGCCCTGACATGGAGCCTGTCTGACCCCTCTGCCTGCCCTGACATGGAGCCTGTCTGACCCCTCTGCCTGCCCTGACATGGAGCCTGTCTGACCCCTCTGCCTGCCCTGACATGGAGCCTGTCTGACACTGTTTACCTCTTGGACTCAGAATCTGGTTTTGACCTTTTGCCTTGCCTGTCCACGACCATTCTCCTGCCTACTCCTTTTTGGACTATAAATAAACTACAAAGACTCTAACCATCTGGCTCCTGTGTCTGCATCTGGGTCTCGCCTTGTGCCCTTATAGTACGAGCTGCACAGTGTGCTTACTGTGTGGTGTTACAGTCTGGGGGTGTTTCACAGGATTGTGTTGTCCAGCCAATTCAAAAGGTGGAAACAGAGGTCGTGTTCAGTCTGTCAGTGGACAACACACAATACTCTCCCAACGCAGGAGAGCAGTATAACCAGTACCTGCTGTGTTATTGCCACTCCTGGGCTGAGCAGTACCAATAGATACTTTACTGTCCATTGTGTGATGGGAATGAATCTTCTGCCTTTCCCAACTCCCCCCAGACACACACACACACTGAGAGACACAAGATCAGTTCTGGGGTTAAGTCCCTTGCTCAAGGGTACAGCGGCAGAAAATGTAAATTGTCCGTAGAGCTCAGAGACAGGATTGTGTCAAGGCACAGATCTGGGGAAGGGTATAAACAAATGTCTGCAGCATTGAAGATCCCCAAGAACAACGTGGCTTCCATCATTCTTAAATGGAAGAAGTTTGGAACTACTAAGACCCTTCCTTGAGCTGGCCGCCTGGCCAAACTGAGCAATCGGGGGAGAAGGGGCTTGGTCAGGGAGGTGGTCAAGAACCCAATGCTCACTCTGACAGCACTCCAGAGTTCCTCTGTGGAGATGGGAGAACCTTCCAGAAGGACAACCATCTCTGCAGCACTCCACCAGTAAGGCCTTTATGGTACAGTGGCCACTCCTCAGTAAAAGGCACATGACAGCCCGCTTGGAGTTTGCCAAAAGGCACCCAAAGACTCTTAGATCATGAGAAACAAGGTTCTATGATCTGATGAAACCAAGATTGAACTCTTTAGCCTGAATGCCAAGCGTCACTTCTGGAGGAAACCTGGCACCATCCCTGCGGTGAAGCATGGTGGTGGCAGCATCATGCTGTGGGGTTGTTTGTCAACGGTAGTGACTGGGAGACTAGTCAGGATCGAGGCAAAGAAGAATGGAGCAAAGTACAGAGAGATCCTTGATGAAAACCTGCTCCAGAGAGCTCAGGACTTCAGTCTGTGGCGACAGTTCACCTTTCAACTGGACAACGAACCTAAGCACACAGCCAAGACAATGCAGGAGTGGCTTCGGGACAAGTCTCTGAATGTCCTTGAGTGGCCCATCCAGAGCCCGGGCTTGAACCCGATCAAACATCTCTGGAGAGACCTGAAAATAGCTGTGCACCAATGCTCCCCATCCAACCTGACAGAGCTTGAGATGATCTGCAGAGAAGAATGGGAGAAACTCCTGAAATACAGTTGTGCCAAGCTTGTAACGTCATACCCAAAAAGACTCAAGGCTGTAATCGCTGTCAATGGTGCTTCAACAAAGTACTGACTAAAGGGTCTGAATAGTTATGTAAATGTCATATTTAAGTTTTTTATTTGTAATAAATCAGCAAAAAATTCTAAAACCTGTTTTTGCTTGGACATTATGGGGTATAACCCCTAGATTGATGGGAGGGGGGAAATCTTTAATACATTTTAGAATACGTCTGTAACGTAACAAAATGTGAAAAAGTCAAGGGGTCTGAATACTTTCCGAAGGCACTGTAGAGAGACAGGAACTACTGTATAAATGGTCCAGTGAATAAACAGTCCCCTCCTCCTCCTCCCATCCCCCTCCTCTCCTCCTCCTCCTCCTCTCCCATCCTCCTCCTCTCCCATCCTCCTCCTCCTCCTCCCATCCCCCTCCTCTCCTCCTCCTCCTTCTCTCCCATCCTCCTCCCCCCAACCTCTCTGTCTGGCTCAGAACAGGCACAGTTGGGCAGCCCCATGCCCCCCTCCCTCCATCCCTCCCCGTCTCTTTCTCTGCACACACTCACGCCCCCACTCCATTGAGAAAGTTAACGGTTTGTTTTTCACAAGCGAGGAATGCTTTGCCGCTCACAACATCACCCCTTCCCACCCCGAATCCCAACTCCCCCTTTACGGTGGAGGGAGCGGCTAGCCGGTTTGTGTGCTGATGAGTTACAATGTTTCTCGCTCTGTCTCTCTTTCTGTCTCTCTTTCTCACTCTCTCCCCCTCCAAGGTTTCTGGAGGGTTGAAACATGAAAATATGCTCTGGTTTATTTGAACATCTAATCAAACGGCTACCCAGACTATTTGCATTGCCCCCCACCTACATGTACATATTACCTCAATTACCTCGACTAACCCCCGCACGTTGACTCTGTACCGGTACCCCCCTGTTTATAGTCTCCACGTTGACTCTGTACCGGTACCCCCTGTATATAGTCTCCACGTTGACTCGGTACCGGTACCCCCCTGTATATAGTCTCCACGTTGACTCTGTACCGGTACCCCCCTGTATATAGTCTCCACGTTGACTCTGTACCAGTACCCCCCTGTATATAGTCTCCACGTTGACTCGGTACCGGTACCCCCCTGTATATAGTCTCCACGTTGACTCTGTACCGGTACCCCCCTGTATATAGTCTCCACGTTGACTCTGTACCGGTACCCCCCTGTATATAGTCTCCACGTTGACTCGGTACCGGTACCCCCCTGTATATAGTCTCGCTATTGTTATTTTACTGCTGCTCTTTAATGTAGGTGCCAGTCTTTCCCTCTCGGAATCAGTGTCTGATGATGCTGTGCTGCTTCCCCCTCCCCCATTGGCCAGTGAAGGACTGTCCATGTGACCTGGTTTGTCTGTTTTTTCCCCTCCCCCTATCAGTGGTGGACACATGGTCATCAGGGTTGGGGTCAATTCCATTTCAAATTTCAATTAATTTAAGAAGTTTAGGATGTATTCAGTTAAATTACGACTTTTCAGTGAGAAATATTTTTAAGAGAAAATGGAACTGACCCCAATCCTGATGAACATCACTCCCATATCACTGTACCCCCCCCCCCCCCCAGACAGAAAGAAACACCCCCCCTCTCTCTTGCGTCTACAAACCGGATGTTATTGGACACACTGTTGTCTGTCAGTGTAACCGTGTTGATCAGTATCCCTTCTGTGCTGTCACCCCAGGGTTCTCTCCTACTGTGTGGACGATGCCCTTTGTTCTCCTGTCTGTCTGACTGAAGCATGTGTGCTGGAATGGGGAGGGGAGGAGGAGGTGGGCACTGGGTGGATCCATGGCTAATGTCTGTGTTGTTTACAGCTGCTGTAAGTGCGCATATTAAGGCAAAGGGTCACACGTTGCACTTGTTATATCCGTTAGAAGCTTTTTATTCAGAAGATGTTATTCTCATCCGTGTATTATTAAACGTGATAATACAATTCATTTTTGTTAGAAATGATGGGCACAACTAAAGCTTTACTATTGCAGCAGCCATGCTGGATAGATAAACAATATGAAATGCTCTTCCAGGCACGAACACTGATAATCACAACATGTGCTGATTGGATTCTCTGTTGCACTCCTAGTTTGACAAACTGTAGTTGCAGGGTGTGATGTAATGACTTAATCGTTGTAATACTCTCACTATGAGCAAAAGACGTTGAAAAACATATTTTTGGTTGAAAATATGTTAAAAATAAATGTCTTTGTTTTTTTGCTCACTGGGCTGTAGCCTCCAGTACTCTGCTGAGAGTCGTTAACACACGGGTTCTCTGATTTGACCAACTACACTGCTCTACTGTCAAAACCTTTCGTTATCATCTCTCCAAGTGTTTATTTTTAAACCTTACTTTGTCACTTTGTTATATCTTTGTAATGTTCTATGTGCGTACGTGTCTAATCCATGTTGCATTACATATTTTTTTGCCAGCTTATTCAAATGTTTCCTTAATGTGATTTGAAGCAGAAGAAAGATATGCAGATATGCAGATAAGAGGGAGGGAGAGAGCAGTGCAGCTGTGGTCCTGTTTATCATTCTGTTATCTCCCCCCAGCCTCCTAGTCCTGTTTATCATTCTGCTATCTCCCCTAGTCTAGTTTTGTTTATCATTCTGTTATCTCCCACCTAGTCAAGTCCTGTTTATCATGATGTTATCTCCCCCCTAGTCTTGTTTATCCTTATGTTATCTCCCCCAGCCTCCCAGTCCTGTTTATCATTCCGTTATCTCCCCCACCCCCCCCAGCAAACTAGTCCTGTGATCATTCTGTTATCTTCCCATAGTCTCATTTATCGTTATGTTATCTCCCCTCCTAGTCTGGTCCTGATTATCATTGCTATATCCCCCCAGTCTAGTCCTGTTTATCATCATGTTATCTTCTCCCCGAGCATTCTAGTCCTGTTTATCATTATGTTATCTCCCACTTAGTCTAGTCCTGTTTATCATTATGTTATCTCCCTCTAGCCTCCTAGTCCTGTTTACCATTCTGCTATCTCCCCCTAGTCTAGTTCTGTTTATCATTCTGTTATTTCCCACTAGTCTAGTCCTGTTAATCATTCTGCTATCTCCCCCACTCTTGTTTATCATTTGTTATCTCCCCCCTAGTCTTGTCATTCTTTTATCTCCCCCCTATACTGTCCTGTTTATCATTCTGCTATCTCCCCCCTAATCTTTTTCGGTTGATCGTTTTGTTATCTCCCATCCTAGTCTAGTCGTGTTTATCATTCTGTTATCTCCCCCTAGTTTAGTCCTGTTTATCATCCTGTTATCTACCCCCTGATCTAGTCCGTTTTATCATTCTGTTATCTCTCCCCAGTCCTGTTTATCATTCTGTTTTCTCATCCCCTAGTCTAGCCCTGTTTATCATTCTGTTATCTCTCCCCAGTCCTGTTTATCATTCTGTTTTCTCATCCCCTAGTCTAGCCCTGTTTATCATTCTGTTATCTCTCCCCAGTCTAGTCCTGTTTATCATTTGGTTATCTCCCTCCGTAGTCTCCTAGGCTAGTCCAGCCAAAGTAGCATCATTAGCTTTGGCAAATGACCCACGCAGCCATTGTGGTCCGGCCATGGCATGTTAGTGTGTCTTTTAACTGTGGCTAAACTGAGTCCATTCACTTGTAAAAGAGAGCCACCATTGGCAGATACTTGGCAAGTCTAACAGAGGAGGCTTTCACATGAGGAGGAAGGACCTTGGAGGGAAAAAAAAAAAAAAACATCACACCGCCTCAGACATTTCTTGGAGTTGAGGAAATATAAATAGTCGCATTTGAGTTGACCTAACAAAATGTAGGACACCCCTGTTCAGACTCTGAGGGTATGGGTTTTATTAGTTAGCTGTAGCCTAATAATACAGCCCCATACAGCAGCCTAGTTGGGCAGTAAGGGTTGAGGAATCCCAGAAGTTCATTTTAGAGCGATGTGTTTAGGAGGAGGGCTGTTGTTTTGCGACCCTCTTTGTTCCGGGTGGAATTTGGGGGTTACGGGGCCAGTGGGGTCCTGCCCGTTCCTTTTAACCATGTTTGGAAGGAGTCCAATTCTTCCCAGAGAGGAGGAGTGGCTCCTAAATTAGGAAGCAAATAAGTTTTCCCTTTTCTTATTGTGCTCTAATACAGAATATATTAAATATATTATAGATAATATTATAATATAGACAGTAAGCAAAAACATCAAGACAGGACCACATAGACATAGGGAGTCCCTATAAAACATCAAGACAGGACCACATAGACATAGGGAGTCCCTATAAAACATCAAGACAGGACCACATAGACATAGGGAGTCCCTATAAAACATCTAGACAGGACCACATAGACATAGGGAGTCCCTATAAAACATCTAGACAGGACCACATGGACATAGGGAGTCCCTATAAAACATCTAGACAGGACCACATAGACATAGGGAGTCCCTATAAAACATCTAGACAGGACCACATAGACATAGGGAGGGAGTCCCTATAAAACATCTAGACAGGACCACATAGACATAGGGGGGGAGTCCTTATAAAACATCTAGACAGGACCACATAGACATAGGGAGTCCCTATAAAACATCTAGACAGGACCACATAGACATAGGGAGTCCCTATAAAACATCTAGACAGGACCACATGGACATAGGGAGGGAGTCCTTATAAAACATCAAGACAGGACCACACAGACATAGGGAGGGAGTCCTTATAAAACATCTAGACAGGACCACATAGACATAGGGAGGGAGTCCTTATAAAACATCTAGACAGGACCACATAGACATAGGGGGGGAGTCCTTATAAAACATCTAGACAGGACCACATAGACATAGGGAGTCCCTATAAAACATCTAGACAGGACCACATAGACATAGGGAGTCCCTATAAAACATCTAGACAGGACCACATGGACATAGGGAGGGAGTCCTTATAAAACATCAAGACAGGACCACATAGACATAGGGAGGGAGTCCTTATAAAACATCTAGACAGGGCCACATAGACATAGGGAGGGAGTCCTTATAAAACATCTAGACAGGACCACATAGACATAGGGAGGGAGTCCCTATAAAACATCTAGACAGGACCACATAGACATAGGGAGTCCCTATAAAACATCAAGACAGGACCACATAGACATAGGGAGTCCCTATAAAACATCTAGACAGGACCACATAGACATAGGGAGTCCTTATAAAACATCAAGACAGGACCACATAGACATAGGGAGTCCCTATAAAACATCTAGACAGGACCACATGGACATAGGGAGTCCTTATAAAACATCAAGACAGGACCACATAGACATAGGGAGTCCTTATAAAACATATAGACAGGACCACATAGACATAGGGAGTCCTTATAAAACATCTAGACAGGACCACATAGACATAGGGAGGGAGTCCTTATAAAACATCTAGACAGGACCACATAGACATAGGGGGGGAGTCCTTATAAAACATCAAGACAGGACCACATAGACATAGGGAGTCACTATAAAACATCAAGACAGGACCACATAGACATAGGGAGTCACTATAAAACATCTAGACAGGACCACATAGACATAGGGAGGGAGTCCCTATAAAACATCTAGACAGGACCACATAGACATAGGGAGTCAGTATATCAAAGTCAGGAATGTTTGTGTCATTTTAGAAATCTGGGAATGTGACTGAGCATGAACACGTGTTGAGTGTAGTGTCCAACACAGAGACCTCACGGTCACCTGAAGGGTCAGTGTGAGAACTCTCTCATTGTATTCTCTCTACTGAAGAGAAAACAGAGGAAAGACATCTGAATTGGGAAATTGCGACGCTTCATTGACATGTCATCGATCTGCATTAGTTTTAGAAACTCACACCACTCCGTTCAGTCAACAACTTGGCAGTTCTATAGATCGATCAGGGTTCGGCTACAATGGCTGTTTCCTGATTGCAGGGTTGAGCCGTGACCGAACGCCTTTTCCCCAAACCCAATGGTTGCGTGCCACGTCATCGACTATGCCATAGGGCACCAGATTGCAGTAACATATGATGGTTAGCTGATAGGTAAAATACCTATCCAGGTGTTGTAAGCTCTGGCAAGTATTAACAACACCTGGGCAGAGGAACGTGTCCACAATGTCCGTTTTGCTACCATGTGTATACTCTGTGAATATGATTCCATTACAATGGATGGATAGTGAGAGAGAGATTTCAGCGTTATACAACTTCCGCAGATAGACTTCATATTAAGCATCGAATGATGTATCTATGGAATGATTTATCTATGGAATGATTTATGTATGGAATGATTTATCTATGGAATGATTTATCTATGGAATGATTTATCTATGGAATGATTTATCTATGGAATGATTTATCTATGGAATGATTTATCTATGGAATGATTTATCTATGGAATGATTTATCTATGGAATGATTTATCTATGGAATGATTTATCTAGGGAATGATTTATCTATGGAATGATTTATCTATGGAATGATTTATCTAGGGAATGATTTATCTATGGAATGATTTATCTATGGAATGATTTATCTATGGAATGATTTATCTATGGAATGATTTATGTCTGGAAGGATTTATGTATGGAATGATTTATGTCTGGAAGGATTTATGTCTGGAATGATTTATGTAGGTGGAGGCCTGGAGGGAAGGAAAGGGAAAACATTATTTGTTGTTCTAAAGAACGGCTAAGTGGTTATAGTTAGTGGCTAGGTTAAAGATCATGTGGGTGAAAGATTCCTTCCTATGGTTAAACGATGTGATGGTTAACATGTCTGACTGAACTGTGAGAACCGAACCATTCCACAATGTTTCTGAATGGCCCACTTGGCTCCAATAATACTAGGTTGCGTTCAGTGGGAACCAGCATAGCAAAACGTTTTGCAGTTGAAAGCGAAAAATATGTGTTGTTATTGGAGGAGTTCAGATCATTTCACTAACATTTTCTTCCCCACTGAACAGGGCCTAGGTTGGTTGTACGTAGGCTTTATGGAGAATGTATCTGCATTATGGAGAGGGGGTCTGCTATAGAGAGGGAGTCTGCTATAGAGAGGGTGTCTGGTTAAGAGAAGGGTCTGTTATAGAGAGGGGTTCTGTTATAGAGAGGGGTTCTGTTATAGAGAGGGGTTCTGTTATAGAGAGGGGTTCTGTTATAGAGAGGGGTTCTGTTATAGAGAGGGGTTCTGTTATAGAGAGGGGGTATGGTTTAGAGAGGGGGTCTGGTTTAGAGAGGGGGTCTGGTTTAGAGAGGGGGTCTGGTTTAGAGAGCGGGTCTGTTATAGGGAGGGGGTCTGGTAGGGAGAGGGGCTATGGTATAGAGAGGGGCTATGGTATAGAGAGGGCTATGGTATAGAGAGGGGGTATGTTATAGAGAGAGGTCTGTTATATAGAGGGTGTCTATTATAGAGAGTGGGTCTGGTATAAGGAGAGGGTCTGGTAGAGAGTGGGTCTGGCTTAGAGAGGGGTCTTTTATAGAGAGGGGGTCTGTTATAGAGAGGGTCTGGTTTAGAGAGAGGCCTGGTAGGAGAGAGGGGGTCTGGTTTAGAGAGGGGGTCTGTTATAGAGAGGGGGACTGGTCTGGTTTAGAGAGGGGTCTGTTATAGAGAGGGGTCTGTTATAGAGAGGGTGTATATTATAGAGAGGGGGACTGGTCTGGGAGAGGGGGTCTGTTATAGAGAGGAGGTATGTTATAGAGAGGGGGTCTGGTTTAGAGAGGGGGTCTGTTATAGAGATTGGGTCCGGTATGCTATAGAGAGGGGGTCTGTTATAGAGAGCAGGTCTGTTATACAGAGGGGGTCTGGTTTAGAGAGGGGGTCTGGTTTAGAGAGCGGGTCTGTTATAGAGATTGGGTCTGGTATGCTATAGAGAGGGGGTCTGGTTTAGAGAGCGGGTCTGGTTTAGAGAGCGGGTCTGTTATAGAGATTGGGTCTGGTATGCTATAGAGAGGGGTTCTGGTTTAGAGAGGGGGTCTGGTTTAGAGAGGGGGTCTGTTATAGAGATTGGGTCTGGTCTGTTATAGAGAGGGGGTCTGTTATAGAGAGTGGGTCTGGTTTAGAGAGGGGGTCTGTTATAGAGATTGGGTCTGGTCTGTTATAGAGAGGGGCTCTGTTATAGAGATTGGGTCTGGTATGCTATAGAGAGGGGGTCTGTTATAGAGATTGGGTCTGGTATGCTATAGAGAGGGGGTCTGTTATAGAGATTGGGTCTGGTATGCTATAGAGAGGGGGTCTGTTATAGAGATTGGGTCTGGTATGCTATAGAGAGGGGCTCTGTTATAGAGATTGGGTCTGGTATGCTATAGAGAGGGGGTCTGTTATAGAGATTGGGTCTGGTATGCTATAGAGAGGGGGTCTGTTATAGAGATTGGGTCTAGTATGCTATAGAGAGGGGGTCTGTTATAGAGATTGGGTCTGGTATGCTATAGAGAGGGGGTCTGTTATAGAGATTGGGTCTGGTTTAGAGAGGGGGTCTGTTATAGAGATTGGGTCTGTTTTAGAGAGGGGTCTGTTATAGAGATTGGGTCTGGTATGCTATAGAGAGGGGGTCTGTTATGTTATAGAGAGGGGATCTGGTATGTTATAGAGAGCGGGTCTGGTTTAGAGAGGGGGTCTGGTTTAGAGAGGGGGTCTGTTATAGAGAGGGGGTCTGGTTTAGAGAGGGGGTCTGGTTTAGAGAGGGAGTCTGTTATAGAGAGGGGGTCTGGTTTAGAGAGGGGGTCTGGTTTAGAGAGGGGGTCTGTTATAGAGCTTGGGTCTGGTATGCTATAGAGAGGGGGTCTGTTATAGAGATTGGGTCTGGTTTGCTATGGAGAGGGGGTCTGGTTTAGAGCGGGGTCTGTTATAGAGAGGGGGTCTGTTATAGAGATTGGGTCTGGTACGCTATATAGAGGGGGTCTGTTATAGAGATTGGGTCTGGTATGCTATAGAGATTGGGTCTGTTATAGAGATTGGGTCTGGTATGTTATAGAGAGGGGGTCTGTTATAGAGATTGGGTCTGGTATGCTATAGAGAGGGGGTCTGTTATAGAGATTGGGTCTGGTATGCTATAGAGAGGGGGTCTGTTATAGAGATTGGGTCTGGTATGCTATAGAGAGGGGCTCTGTTATAGAGATTGGGTCTGGTATGCTATAGAGATTGGGTCG
>NC_074705.1:4726558-4741558 GCF_029448725.1 Salvelinus fontinalis
CTGTTTAGAGAGGGGTCTGTTATAGAGATTGGGTCTGGTTTAGAGAGGGGGTCTGTTATAGAGATTGGGTCTGGTTTAGAGAGGGGTCTGTTATAGAGATTGGGTCTGGTTTAGAGAGGGGGTCTGTTTAGAGAGGGTGTCTGTTATAGATATTGGGTCTGGTTTAGAGAGGGGGTCTGTTATAGAGATTGGGTCTGGTATGCTATAGAGAGGGGGTCTGTTATAGAGATTGGGTCTGGTATGCTATAGAGAGGGGGTCTGATTTAGAGATTGGGTCTGGTTTAGAGAGGGGGTCTGTTATAGAGATTGGGTCTGGTATGCTATAGAGAGGAGGTCTGTTATAGAGATTGGGTCTGGTTTGCTATGGAGAGGGGGTCTGCTATGTTATAGAGAGGGGGTCTGGTATGCTGTAGAGATTGGGTCTGGTATGCTATAGAGAGGGGGTCTGGTATGTTATAGAGAGGGGTCTGGCATGTTATAGAGAGGGGGTCTGGTATGCTATAGAGATTGGGTCTGGTATGCTATAGAGAGGGGGTCTGGTATGTTATAGAGAGGGGGGGTTCTGGTATGCAATAGAGATTGGGTCTGGTATGCTATAGAGAGGGGTCTGTTATAGAGATTGGGTCTGGTATGCTATAGAGAGGGGGTCTGTTATAGAGATTGGGTCTGGTATGCTATAGAGAGGGGGTCTGGTATGTTATAGAGAGGGGGTCTGGTATGCTATAGAGAGGGGGTCTAGTATGCTATAGAGAGGGGCTCTGTTATAGAGAGTGGGTCTGGTTTGCTATAGAGAGGGGTCTGGTATGCTATAGCGAGGGGGTCTGTTTAGAGAAGGGGTCTGGTATGCTATAGAGAGGGGGTCTGGTTTAGAGAGGGGTCTGTTATAGATAGGGGGTCTGTTTAGGAGTAGCAGTAGTTAAGTGTCAGACCAGAGTTTTTAAACGGCTCACAGAACACGTAACACAGTGACATTAAAAATATAAGGATTTCAAATCTCCTGTCTCAGATTAGCATGTTGGTCCACTTCCTAACACGGTGTTTTGTTCATTCCTTCCCACAAAACATTAGTTGTCTTCAAATAATGTTTTTAGCTGACAGGGAGAGTCGTAGAAGACAGACCAGGATTGAGCAGGTTGAGCGACTTCACCTCTAAATCTCTTCTACCAGGAATTCACATGGTTAACTTTCATGATTATCTCATATTTATTTACTTTGTAGAAATCATTACATGGCAGACGCACACGCGAGCTCGCACACACACACACACACATACATACCCATGTTAATTGACAACCAGTTCAGTGGAGTTCATGAGTTGTGGTTTGATTTGATTGATTAGGATCTCCCATTAGCCCACGCCAATGGGGACAGCTATTCTAACTGGGGTCCAACACAGAACGAAAAATACATTACAGACAAGACTACAATTTACATACGTTTAAAAACATACATGCATACACTCAACCAGTAGGTCACATGTCAGTACATACACACAACCAGTAGGTCACATGTCAGTACATACACTCAACCAGTAGGTCACATGTCAGTACATACACACAACCAGTAGGTCACATGTCAGTACATACACTCAACCAGTAGGTCACATGTCAGTATATACACTCAACCAGTAGGTCACATGTCAGTACCTACACTCAACCAGTAGGTCACATGTCAGTACATACACACAACCAGTAGGTCACATGTCAGTGCATACACACAACCAGTAGGTCACATGTCAGTACATACACTCAACCAGTAGATCACATGTCAGTACATACACTCAACCAGTAGGTCACATGTCAGTACATACACTCAACCAGTAGATCACATGTCAGTACATACACTCAACCAGTAGATCACATGTCAGTACATACACTCAACCAGTAGGTCACATGTCAGTACATACACTCAACCAGTAGATCACATGTCAGTACATACACTCAACCAGTAGATCACATGTCAGTACATACACTCAACCAGTAGGTCACATGTCAGTGCATACACTCAACCAGTAGATCACATGTCAGTACATACACTCAACCAGTAGATCACATGTCAGTACATACACTCAACCAGTAGGTGACATGTCAGTATATACACTCAACCAGTAGGTCACATGTCAGTATATACACTCAACCAGTAGGTCACATGTCAGTATATACACTCAACCAGTAGGTCACATGTCAGTACATACACTCAACCAGTAGGTCACATGTCAGTACATACACACAACCAGTAGGTCACATGTCAGTACATACACACAACCAGTAGGTCACATGTCAGTACATACACACAACCAGTAGGTCACATGTCAGTGCATACACACAACCAGTAGGTCACATGTCAGTACATACACTCAACCAGTAGATCACATGTCAGTACATACACTCAACCAGTAGATCACATGTCAGTACATACACTCAACCAGTAGATCACATGTCAGTACATACACTCAACCAGTAGGTGACATGTCAGTACATACACACAACCAGTAGGTCACATGGGGAGAGGCGTTGTGCTGTGAGGTGTTGCTTTATTTGTTTTTTGAGGTTTGTGGTTCACTTGCACTATATAAGATGGAAGGGAGTTCCATGCGCTCATGGCTCTGTATAATACTGTACGTTTCCTTGAATTTGTTCTGGGCCTGGGGACTGTGAAAAGACCCCTGGTGGCATGTCTGGTGGGGTACACAGCCACGTGGTAGTACAGTCCTTCTCCAGGAGCGTTGGGTTCTCCCCGGGGAGTGTGGGAAACACAGAGGCACTCTCACAGAGCTGTCACACACTCTCATAATCCCATGTAAAGCCCTGTGTGTGTGTGTGTGTGTGTGTGTGTGTGTGTGTGTGTGTGTGTGTGTGTGTGTGTGTGTGTGTGTGTGTGTGTGTGTGTGAATGGTTTGGATTGGCAACAGACCTGGCTTCAAATAGTATTTGTTTTCTTTCAAATACTTTAGCTGTGCTTGATTGAGCTTGCCTGGCACAATGTAACTAACAAAATAGTCCCAAAAGAGCAAACTGCAAACCCTGTCCATCTGGCATCTCCAGGCAGGCTCAATCAAACCCTCACAGCATTTGAAAGAAAACAAACACTATTTGAACACAGCTCTGATTGGGGCAAAACCCCTGTCAACCTGCTACCCAATTACCCAGCCTCAGTGTCAAGAAGTTGCCGTCATTCAGTACAAAAAAAAACTGGAGGGAGTTGACACCTGTTCCCCTATTCAAGTCAACGAACAAAGCGGTCAGAACATTGGGCCTTGCCTGGGTCTGCCTCTCTCTGCCCCTCTGTGCCTCTGTCTGTCTGTCTGTCTCTCTCTCTCTGCCCCCTCTCACAGCCAGAGCTCTTCTAGCAACAAAGGCAAGTTCAGCAATTGAATGGCAGCACAAGTTGGTTCATTAATCATCACAAGTTCACAACTGCTGAGCACCCAGCAGGTTGCAGCCAGGGCCTTCGGCCTCCAGAGTCCAGTTCATTCTCTCTGTTGGAGAAGGGGCACAGTGACAAAAGAACTGGACAGACCCACCCACACAATGACCTGCCTCTCACACTGTAGCCAACGGTGAAGGGTGAGGTTGACATTAGATGCTGATGTTGGGTCAGGGTGCCCTTTGGGACGCAGACACAGTAGGAAGGTGTCAGTCCGAATCGTGGGCTGAATGCTCTCTCTTCTGCCTGATAGCAGCCATTAGCTGAGTGACTCCGGGACCAGGGAGATGGGGACCAGGGAGACGGGGACCAGGGATGCAGTGACTCAGGGAGACGGGGACCAGAGAGACGGGGACCAGAGAGACGGGGACCAGGGAGATGGGGACCAGGGAGACGGGGCCCAGGGATGCAGTGACTCAGGGAGACGGGGACCAGGGATGCAGTGACTCAGGGAGATGGGGACCAGGGATGCACTGACTCAGGGAGATGGGGACCAGGGATGCAGTGACTCAGGGAGATGGGGACCAGGGATGCAGTGACTCAGGGAGATGGGGACCAGAGAGATGGGGACCAGAGAGATGGGGACCAGAGAGATGGGGACCAGAGAGATGGGGACCAGGGAGATGGGGACCAGGGAGATGGGGACCAGGGAGATGGGGACCAGGGAGATGGGGACCAGAGAGAAGGGGACCAGAGAGACAGAGACCAGGGATGCAGTGACTCAGGGAGACAGGGATCATTATCCAGGCTCAGCTGTACCACTCTGAAGCACAAGGTAGATAAAGACTTGCATCAAGCCTTTAGAAGTCAAAAAGACCAAAGTTATCATGCTGTTTTGCTGTATTGTTGGTTTTCGTGGAAGGCACATAAAAGCTTGAATGGGAGGCATGTATAGATGTAGGATCTTAATTTGATCACCCTGTTGCTGCATCAAAATTTTCCTGCTGTGAGAAACTGGTCAAATTGAGATCTTATATCTATCTGTACATTGCTTTTGGCTGTTATTCCTCGATATTTTGAAACACTTAAATGTACTATTAATGTGGCAGATGAGAAATTACATAGTTAAGTTAGAGACTGTTTTCTCTGCTACCTCACGGCAAGCGGTCCCGGAGCACCAAGTCTAGGACCAAAAGGCTCCTTAACAGCTTCTACCCCCAAGCCATTAGACTGCTGAACAATTCATAAAAATTGCCACCGGACAATTTACATTGACCCCCCCATTTTCACTTTTATACTACGGGTTACTGACATATTCAAATAATGACTGACATATTTTCCTTAAAAACATAATTTTGATGAATGTATTCGTACTATTTGATCCTTCCATGATATATGGTCCCGACAAGGTTCGTTTGCCTGACCCAGTCGTTAAGTTCTTGTTCTAAATCTTTGGAGTTGTTCGTTCTAATAATGGCTGGCAACGTTCTTATACCTTGCTTGCTAGCTAGCCACATTCGGCAAACACAGTCACGTGCAGCTAGAATAATAGCAAAGTAGCTGCATTTGCGTTAGTTTAAGCTGTTGTCTAGTGATTTTATTTGGATACATCTATAACAATGAGCTAATGATGAGACATTTCTGGCATAGAACATGTTCTCTCTCTCCAGGTCACTGGTCAGAGGAGCCAACAACACAGCTAACACAATCACTTCAAACTGAAGCTGGAATGACAGCAAACTAACTCTATTTCTTTGTGTATATCCATAGAAATGTTCCTGATTCATGATTTCAGCCGGCTGAGAAAAGCTGCCAGTCTGTCTGTCTCAACCCGACTCCCGACATATTCATTACCCTAGTACATATGAAGATCGAATTTCAATACTGAAACAATGTTGGAAATGTCAGAGAGACAGAGGGCAAGTTTATTACAAGTCTGCGCTGTTGAAAACCAAATGTTAGTCGAAAAGAAATGGGAGATAATGTCTAGATGCTTTCTACAGGGTAGATCTAGTATATAAATTGCCTGGCTGGGCTGATGAGACAGAGGATTGCACAGTCAGATGGAACAGAGTAAATGGGCATTTTAACGTCATAGATTTAGCTGGTGGTAACGTGTGGAATAGATACCAGCTGGAATGCGCTTTTAACCAATCAGCATCCAGGATTAGACCCACCCATTGTATAACACTGCATACTGTCTGATACAGCATTCACAGTCTTAGCCCTATCATATACTTAAGCAATAAGACCCGAGGGGGTGTGGTATAGGGCCAATATACCACGGCTAAGGGCTGTTCGTAATCTCTACGTAATGCAGAGTGGCTGGACACAGCCCTTAGCTGTGGTATATTGGCCATATATCACAAACCCCCGAGGTGCCTTATTTCTATTATTAACTGGTTACCAACGTAATTAGAGCAGTAAAAATACATGTTTTGACATACCTGTGGTATACGGTGTGATATACCATGGCTTTCAGCCAATCAGAATTCAGGGCTCAAACCACCCAGTTTATAAAGTACTATATATAATTAATTCAAAGAATATCTCACTGATTAATCTCATTGTTGTCATGTAAATGTGTGTCTTGAAGATGTTGCTTGATAGTAATGGTGTGAATATGGAAAAGATACTCTGTTGTCCATGTCCAGCAGAGACGAGGCTCCCTGCTTTCTTAAGGAAAGAATGAAATAAATGATCCTACTCCACTCACTGATCAGATTAGAAAAGTAATCTTGTTTATGTGGTTTTAAACAGACACCTTGCCAGCATGTAGAATGTTAGGTTGAGTTAAAACGTGGTAGCCTGCCTGCCAGTAGGAGCAGCCTTTTAGCCGGGACAGAGTGAGTGTGAGGGGAGACTTCACAGGCCGGTATTTAGCTACAGCATTAGAGGGAACAACAGAACACAACAGGTCAGGGCAGGAAATCAATAAAGACTTACACACTGGTGATTTGCAGGGAAACATCTGGGGAAAGAGCAGTTAGTAGCAGGCCACTGGAGCCTGGACTGGGACTGGAGAACATAACTTGTTTACTTTTTTGTCCATGTAAGTATCTAAGTGTATACTTTTTTATCCATATAAGTATCTAAGTGTATACTTTTTTTGTCCATGTAAGTATCTAAGTGTATACTTTTTTATCCATATAAGTATCTAAGTGTATACTTTTTTTGTCCATGTAAGTATCTAAGTGTATACTTTTTTATCCATATAAGTATCTAAGTGTATACTTTTTTGTCCATGTAAGTATCTAAGTGTGGTCCTCTTTTCTGAGATTACATGAAGTGAATACAATTTGTTTTTTAGTTAGGAAACATTCAGGAAAACGTAGCGTTTTGGTCTCATAACGAGTTTTCATTATGAGAAGTGCATTGTATTTATTTATTATCATTGCGAAAGGAATCTATTTTTCAAGGGAGCCCTGAACAAAATATATGATCACAATGGTGTATAAAGGTAGCAGCATAATGGTGTATAATGGGAGCAGCATAATGGTGTATAAAGGCAGCAGCATAATGGTGTATAAAGGCAGCAGCATAATGGTGTATAAAAATAGCAGCATAATGGTGTATAAAAATAGCAGCATAATGGTGTATAAAGGTAGCAGCATAATGATGTATATAGGTAGCAGCATAATGGTGTATAAAGCTAGCAGCATAATGGTGCATAAAGGTAGAAGCATAATGGTGTATAAAGCTAGCAGCATAATGGTGCATAAAGGTAGAAGCATAATGGTGTATATAGGTAGCAGCATAATGGTGTATAAAGCTAGCAGCATAATGGTGTATAAAGGTAGAAGCATAATGGTGTATAATGGGAGCAGCATAATGGTGTATAATGGGAACAGCATAATGGTGTATAAAGCTAGCAGCATAATGGTGCATAAAGGTATAAGCATAATGGTGTATAAAGCTAGCAGCATAATGGTGCATAAAGGTAGAAGCATAATGGTGTATATTGTGGTGTCATTCCACACACATTGACTGGTTTATCAGATTTATACTTTTTCTTCAAACTTCACTCCAGATCCTCACTATTTGTTGCTCTCCAAATCCTTTTCATTCCATTCCATTTCGTCCATAAAACCAACATTTAATTTCCCAAATGAGGCATTAGTTCAGAATCTGCTGAAACCCCTGTATAACCAAGTGCTAATGTAGTTACAATGTTAGTAATATATTGATAGAAGGAACACTTCTCTGAGAATTAGCCATTAAATAGTTGACGTTCTGAAACCTTTAACAAGGCACATTTCTAGGAACTGCCAGTATGGGGTGGTAGTTGTTGTGTCTAGACTTTCATTGGCCAATAACATGTAAAGCATCTCATGGCTGTGAGAGAAAGGGGGGATAGATTCTGTCTGCCATGACTGGCTTTGCTCTCTCTCCAGAGATAGTGCGTTGTGACTGGCTTTGCTCTCTCTCCAGAGATAGTGCGTTGTGACTGGCTTTGCTCTCTCTCCAGAGATAGTGCGTTGTGACTGGCTTTGCTCTCTCTCCAGAGATAGTGCGTTGTGACTGGCTTTGCTCTCTCTCCAGAGATAGTGCGTTGTCATTCCATGTTAAAGCTGTGGTCCCACTTTAACCAAACAACCATTTGAAAACATTTTTAAGACCTTCACAAATGCTTCACAGATCATTCATCAATAAATGTTATGTAAAGGATGGTTAAAGGGTTATGCCACATATCCATATATATCCTTAACACCTGTTATATAGTGTGACTTTGCTTATAAAACATTTGTGAAGCATCTACGAAGGCCTTATAAAGGGTTTACTAAGCCTTCATTAAGCGTTGACTTTAAAGATGCTGTTTGTTGACCAACTGGTCATTAAGTCACTGTTAGCAGCACATCCTCATTGTTCCATATAGTATATACAGTACCGTAGTCCCACGGCTGTCCCAGACAGGCCACCAACGCAGCACTTATCCACTCCTTCATCTTCCCAGGGGGTTTTCACCATGGTTGACACATCATCTCTCGCTCTACCCAGTAGTTACACTGTCTCATCTTTCACAGATGATCACATTTGATACGTCCATAAAAGGATTTGGCATCCGTATAAAGGACCTTTATGTGCTTTTATAACACATTGTTCTCTGTCTTCTTCTTCTTTGAGATATTTTCTCCTCCCTCCCTCCCCATCTCTTTCACTCTCTCTTCCTCTCTTTGGTTAAGGCTCATATCTGAATGGAGCTGGATCATAGAGGGCTCTAGAGATGCCACCCCTGGTTTGGGAGTAGGCTTTAGAGGGATTTTGTGGGTCTGGGCCATTGAGGTGGATTAGATATGGTCAATACAGACCTGACTTTAGGGGGTCTGCAGAGAGAGGAGGGAGAATGAGATAGGGTAGGAGGACTGTCTGTGGCAGGCCAGAGGAGAACGGGTAACTCTCATTAGAAGACGTGGAGGGAGTGTGTGTGTGGAGAAGGTGTGTGGGTGTTAGGGTTACAGCTACAGACACCCTCCTATCAGGGCCATGTCTGCCTCAAAACCCCCCAGGCTACAGAGCAGTCCAGCCCCTACTCTCCCCTGTCTGTCTGGTCCAGCCCCTACTCTCCCCTGTCTGTCTGGACCAGCCCCTACTCTCCCCTGTCTGTCTGGACAAGCCCCTACTCTCCCCTGTCTGTCTGGACCAGCCCCTACTCTCCCCTGTCTGTCTGGACCAGCCCCTACTCTCCCCTGTCTGTCTGGACCAGCCCCTACTCTCCCCTGTCTGTCTGGACCAGCCCCTACTCTCCCCTGTCTGGTCCAGCCCCTACTCTCCCCTGTCTGGTCCAGCCCCTACTCTCCCCTGTCTGTCTGGTCCAGCCCCTACTCTCCCCTGTCTGTCTGGACCAGCCCCTACTCTCCCCTGTCTGTCTGGACCAGCCCCTACTCTCCCCTGTCTGTCTGGACCAGCCCCTACTCTCCCCTGTCTGTCTGGACCAGCCCCTACTCTCCCCTGTCTGGACCAGCCCCTACTCTCCCCTGTCTGGACCAGCCCCTACTCTCCCCTGTCTGTCTGGACCAGCCCCTACTCTCCCCTGTCTGTCTGGTCCAGCCCCTACTCTCCCCTGTCTGGCTGGTCCAGCCCCTACTCTCCCCGGTCTGTCTGGACCAGCCCCTACTCTCCCCTGTCTGGACCAGCCCCTACTCTCCCCTGTCTGGACCAGCCCCTACTCTCCCCTGTCTGGTCCCGCCCCTACTCTCCCCTGTCTGTCTGGTCCAGCCCCTACTCTCCCCTGTCTGGACCAGCCCCTACTCTCCCCTGTCTGTCTGGACCAGCCCCTACTCTCCCCTGTCGGGTCCAGCCCCTACTCTCCCCTGTCTGTCTGGTCCAGCCCCTACTCTCCCCTGTCTGGACCAGCCCCTACTCTCCCCTGTCTGTCTGGTCCAGCCCTTACTCTCCCCTGTCTGTCTGGACCAGCCCCTACTCTCCCCTGTCTGTCTGGACCAGCCCCTACTCTCCCCTGTCTGTCTGGACCAGCCCCTACTCTCCCCTGTCTGGACCAGCCCCTACTCTCCCCTGTCTGGACCAGCCTCTACTCTCCCCTGTCTGTCTGGACCAGCCCCTACTCTCCCCGGTCTGTCTGGTCCAGCCCCTACTCTCCCCTGTCTGTCTGGACCAGCCCCTACTCTCCCCTGTCTGTCTGGACCAGCCCCTACTCTCCCCTGTCTGTCTGGTCCAGCCCCTACTCTCCCCTGTCTGTCTGGACCAGCCCCTACTCTCCCCTGTCTGTCTGGACCAGCCCCTACTCTCCCCTGTCTGTCTGGACCAGCCCCTACTCTCCCCTGTCTGTCTGGACCAGCCCCTACTCTCCCCTGTCTGGACCAGCCCCTACTCTCCCCTGTCTGTCTGGACCAGCCCCTACTCTCCCCTGTCTGTCTGGACCAGCCCCTACTCTCCCCTGTCTGTCTGGACCAGCCCCTACTCTCCCCTGTCTGTCTGGACCAGCCCCTACTCTCCCCTGTCTGTCTGGACCAGCCCCTACTCTCCCCTGTCTGGTCCAGCCCCTACTCTCCCCTGTCTGTCTGGTCCAGCCCCTACTCTCCCCTGTCTGTCTGGTCCAGCCCCTACTCTCCCCTGTCTGGTCCAGCCCCTACTCTCCCCTGTCTGGACCAGCCCCTACTCTCCCCTGTCTGTCTGGTCCAGCCCCTACTCTCCCCTGTCTGTCTGGTCCAGCCCCTACTCTCCCCTGTCTGGACCAGCCCCTACTCTCCCCTGTCTGTCTGGACCAGCCCCTACTCTCCCCTGTCTGTCTGGACCAGCCCCTACTCTCCCCTGTCTGTCTGGACCAGCCCCTACTCTCCCCTGTCTGGACCAGCCCCTACTCTCCCCTGTCTGGACCAGCCTCTACTCTCCCCTGTCTGTCTGGACCAGCCCCTACTCTCCCCGGTCTGTCTGGTCCAGCCCCTACTCTCCCCTGTCTGTCTGGACCAGCCCCTACTCTCCCCTGTCTGTCTGGACCAGCCCCTACTCTCCCCTGTCTGTCTGGTCCAGCCCCTACTCTCCCCTGTCTGTCTGGACCAGCCCATACTCTCCCCTGTCTGTCTGGACCAGCCCCTACTCTCCCCTGTCTGTCTGGACCAGCCCCTACTCTCCCCTGTCTGGTCCAGCCCCTACTCTCCCCTGTCTGGACCAGCCCCTACTCTCCCCTGTCTGTCTGGACCAGCCCCTACTCTCCCCTGTCTGTCTGGACCAGCCCCTACTCTCCCCTGTCTGGTCCAGCCCCTACTCTCCCCTGTCTGTCTGGTCCAGCCCCTACTCTCCCCTGTCTGGTCCAGCCCCTACTCTCCCCTGTCTGGACCAGCCCCTACTCTCCCCTGTCTGTCTGGACCAGCCCCTACTCTCCCCTGTCTTTCTGGTCCAGCCCCTACTCTCCCCTGTCTGGACCAGCCCCTACTCTCCCCTGTCTGTCTGGACCAGCCCCTACTCTCCCCTGTCTGTCTGGACCAGCCCTTACTCTCCCCTGTCTGGAGTCATGAGCTCTGAACTACGCTATTCTCTCTCTCTAACTGGTGGAGAGCCATTGGCTAGAAGCCTAAACACTTCTCCATACTGAGATCCAGTGGTGTAAAGTAGTTAAGTAGGTCATTTTGGGGGGTATTCGTACTTTACTTTACTAATCATATTTTTGGCAACTTTTACTTCACTACATTCCTAAAGAAAATAATGTACTCGTTTACATTTTGACAGGAAAAGGGTTCAATTCACAAACTTCAAGAGAACATCCCTGGTCATCCCTAGCGGACTCACTAAACATAAATGCTTCTTTGTAAATTATGTCTGAGTTTTGTAGTGTGCCCTTGGCGATCTGTCTCAATAAAAACATATACTTTTACTTCTGATACTTAAGTATATTTTAAAACCAAATACTTATAGACTTTTACTCAAGTAGTATTTTAGTCATTTTCTATCAGGGTATCTTTACTTCTACTCAAGTATGACAATTGAGTACTCTTTCCACCACTGCTGAGATCTAACATATATACATAACTGGTGGAGAGTCATTGGCTAGAAGTTGCCAAGCTGTGAGACTGTGACACGGACTACTAGCCTCTATTGTCCAGTTTGATTCATGGTTCTTCAGAACTGTATGCCATGGGCTCTGGTCCAAAGTAGTGCACTATATAGGGAATAGGGCTCTGGTCCAAAGTAGTGCACTATATAGGGAATAGGGCTCTGGTCCAAAGTAGTGCACTATATAGGGAATAGGGTGCCATTTGGGATACACCCACTGTGTAGGGCAGCAGTGAATAAAGATCCGTTTAGTGAGTAGCTTGCCTGGTCAGGACTTAGATCCAAAGGCCAATTAGAGACAACAGAGGGCCTGGAGTAAAGCCTATAATCAGTTGTGTTGCTTGATGGATTTACTGCTGGCTGGGTGGTAGGAGGGTCTGGACTGTGTCTGGGTTCCACAGCCTCTAGGTCAGCTGTTTCAATACAGAGAGAGAGAGACGAAGCACACTCCCATACTCTGATTGGTGGGTTGAGTGTCTGGGGTATGTGTGTAATATATGGACACACCTCCTCATTCCAGGGTTTTTCTTTATTTTTTACTATTTTCTACATTGTAGAATAATAGCGAAGACATCAAAACTATGAAATAACACATATGGAATCATGTAGTGACCAAAAAAGTGTTAAACAAATTAAAATATATTTTATATTTGAGATTCTTCAAAGTAGCCACCGTTTGCCTTGATGACAGCTTTGCACACGCTTGGCATTCTGTCAACCAGCTTCATGAGGTAGTCACCTGGAATGCATTTCAATTAACAGGTGTGCCTTGTTAAAAGTTAATTCGTGGAATTTCTTTATGGGTAGATGTTATATGTCAGTATGGAGAAGTGTTTAGACTTCTCATTTGATGGTGTTGGTAATGAAGAATGTATTACCTCAGTCTCTGTTTTAACAAGGAACTCAATGTGCTCAGATCTCACTACAGTCAAAGTGAGGGGCTACAGCCCATTGATTGTGCCTGCTAAATATACACTGATTGTACAAAACGTTACAGACTGACCAGGTGAATCCAGGTGAAAGCAAGAATTCCTTATTGATGTCGCCTGTTAAATCCATTGGTGTCAACACGGGCCAGCTTCCCTGTCGAACACTTTCAACACCTTGTCCATGTCCCGACGAATTGAGGCTGTTCTGAGGGCAAAAGGGGGTGCAACTCAATATTAGGAAGTTGTTCCTAGTGTTTTGTACCCTCAGTGTACAACATGTATAGGCTACATCACAAACTCTTAATTAAGACACTCTTTAAAAAAATGCATCTGCTCATAATCATCCACATCACTAATCATCTCCATCAGCAATACATGTTGTTACCATGACAACCTACTGTATCTACTGCCATAATCAACAGAAAGAGACCCTCCCTTCTCATCCAAGATACCTGACTCTGATCATGTACACACACACACACACACACACCCCTGGCAGCTGCATGGCGCCCAAGCACCAAGTCATTACAGTTGTGGCTGAACGCCTCTTATGGTTCACTGCCAACATTAATGATCAACTTTACTTTGTTAAATCTCTCCAGTCCTTAAGCACTACAACAAGGACATTGGGGAGAGAGGGAATGTGAGAAGGAGCGTGTGTGTGTGTGTGTGTGTGTGTGTGTGTGTGTGTGTGTGTGTGTGTGTCCATGTGCAAGTACGATTTTGTGTGTGTTTTCCTCAGTGATGTACAGTACAGTGTGTGTGCCCGCTTCTGCTGATGCCCATGGTGATAGTGGGGCATTAATCACCCAGATGGTTTTAGACTGGACTTGTGCCAAGTTGCCAACTCCAGTGGTCTCCGAGGCGGCTGAGAGCAGCTAGCTAGGGCCAGATGTTTAGGACTGCAGGAACTTACGCTTGATGCTTCCTTTTCCCTTCACTTGCTCCAGATCTTTAACGAGGAATGAGGGTTCCACATCTGGGCCCACAACGTGCAAGAGAGACACACGGTTGAATAACTACACCAGAAGCTTACAGTAACAGATGCAGTGTTAATGTTTGAGTCTGTCTGTCTTGGGGGTGTTGGGAGCAGAACAGAAGAAGAATGTCAGTCTCTGATGGACTAATATACACTATTCTATTCTACACTATTCTATTCTAGACTATTCTATACTATTCAAATCAAATCAAACGGTATTTGTCACATGCGCCGAATACAAGTGTAGACTTTACCGTGAAATGCTTACTTACAAGCCCTTAACCAACAGTGCAGTTCAAGAAGAAGAAAATATTTACCAAGTAGACTAAATTAAAAAGTAATAGTAAAAAGTAACACAATAAGAATAACAATAACGAGGCTATATACAGGGGGCACCGGTACTGAGTCAGTGTGCGGGGGTACAGGTTAGTTGAAGTAATCTGTACATGTAGGTAGGGTGAAGTGACTATGCATAGATAACAAACAAACAGCAAGTGGCAGCAGTGTACAAAAGGGATGGGGGGGGGGGGGGGGGTCAATGTAAATTGTCCGGTGGCAATTATATGAAATGTTCAGCAGTCTTATGGCTTGGGGGTAGAAGCTGTTGAGGAGCCTCTTTGTCCTAGCCTTGGCGCGCCGGTATTCTATTCTATACTAAACTTTTCTAAACTAAACCATTTTATACTATACTAAACGTTTCTATACTAAACTATTCTATAATAAACTATTCTATACTAAACTATTCTATACTAAACTGTTCTGTACTAAACTATTCTATAATAAACTATTCTATACTAAACTGAACTTTTCTATAATAAACTATTCTCTAATAAACTATTCTATACTAAACCATTATATTGTAAACTATTCTATACTAAACTATTCCATTCTATGAAAATAGGCCATTATTCTCTTATTCTATCGGCTAAAGGGGATGAAGCTGGACCACACACTGTTTCCTCAGCCCCTGCTTGTCTAGCTTCATACCACACACTGTTTCCTCAACCCCTGCTTGTCTAGCTTCATACCACATACTGTTTCCTCAGCCCCTGTTTGTCTAGCTGCATACCACATACTGTTTCCTCAGCCCCTGCTTGTCTAGCTTCATACCACACACCGTTTCCTCAACCCCTGTTTGTCTAGCTTCATACCACACACTGTTTCCCCAGCCCCTGCTTGTCTAGCTTCATACCACACACCGTTTCCTCAACCCCTGCT
>NC_074705.1:5095862-5245815 GCF_029448725.1 Salvelinus fontinalis
CTGAGATGCCCTCTCCACACTGAGATGCCCCCTCCACACTGAGATTCCCCCTCCACAATGAGATGCTCCCTCTACACTGAGATGCCCCCTCCACACTGAGATTCCCCCTCCACACTGAGATGCTCCCTCCACACTGAGATGCCCCCTCCACACTGAGATGCCCCCTCCACACTGAGATGCCCACTCCACACTGAGATGCCCCCTCCACACTGAGATGCCCCCTCCACACTGAGATGCCCCCTCCACACTGAGATGCCCCCTCCACACTGAGATCTCCTGATCCTTTGATTTTACATGAATACGTTTATTTGACAATCAGGACGATGCACATTTATTAACATTTCTGTAAATGTGCCAGATTTAACCAGCCAACTAATTATCATCTGCTTATTATCAATTAGCAGGCAGCTAACTGTCATCTCTCCTCATTGGACCAGTCGGCCAGTGGGCCTCTATGCCTATAGCCTACCTGATGTTGATGAAAGAGCCAGTGGAGAGTGGGATCCTCTCAGCCAGGAGCCCCAGCAGACGCACCCCGTCGTACAGACTGAGGGGACTGCGGAGAAATACACATGCATTCATACACACGGACACACTCATACACACGGACACACTCATACACACTCATACACACTCATACAAACGGACACACTCATACACACTCATACACACTCATACAAATGGACACACTCATACACACGGACACACTCATACACACTCATACACACTCATACAAACGGACACACTCATACACACGGACACACTCATACATTCATACACACAGAGCACTGAAGAAAAAAGCAAAAGCACAAACACACACACATATACAGTACAACTGCAAGCAAAATCACAAACACAGATACACACACACACACACACACACACACACACACACACACACACACACACACACACACACACACACCATGCCATGCCATGTACAGTCAAAGACTCTGAGACCGACACGTAGACAGACAGACAGACGCTCCTACACCAACATTCCTGTGTTTATGAACGTTAGAAGACCTTTGGTTAGTGACGATGTAGCCGTATTCCTCCTTCACATGTGTGCTCCCTCCTGGTGCTTCTTTCTTCCCCTGTGTCTCTGTTTCCACCGGGGCCCCTGGCTCCTTCACACTGGCTCCCTCTGTGGCAGGAGGGGCCTCTACGGTGGGAGGGTTATCTGGAGAGGCTTGGAGCCCAGGGGGCGGGGCAGGAAGGGAGGTGGGGGCACCTAGCACGGGAGATTTGTCCACCTTGTGTGTCATGGCCCCCTCAGTGATCTGATGAGGAATAGGAGGAGGCACCAAACACTTTAACATTCATTATAATAGGATTTAATAAATACATGTTTCATTTGAATATTACTCCAGGATATGTAAAATAGACCACTGATTTCCTCAGATTGTGGATGTTCAGCCACCTACTGTTTGTTAGATGCAACAACAACACCCAGAGATCCTAATTATTGCCATTCTACATTTACTGTAAATGCCATTAACCTTGTATAAAAACAAAACATTTCACATTGTTAAATAAAGAACATTTATAAACCAAGAGCAATAATTTAATTTCTAGAGTTTTACTGGACTGTTTTATCTCAACTTACCTTCTTACGTGGGGCAGCACTGTTCCGGTATTTATCTGAAAAGCAAAGAATAAAGATTCTCATTACCTGACACACAGATAATAATTGTTTCAGTATCTGTAATTGCCACAGTATAATCCCACCACAAAATGTCACATTTTTCAGTCTCATTATTGGGTCAGGCCATTTTGTATAAAGATACTGCAGGTATTCCTGCAGTGTGTTGTGGTTCACAACTTGATTTCCTTTATTATATCACGGTATCTCATTTAATGAATGATACTAGTGACGTATACAATAGTCTTGCCTTTTGAGGCCACAACTTGGAAGGGTCTTTCTGTGTGGTGAAAAGACTGTGATTTCAGACAACATTTCAGTAAGGTGTTTGCTTTAAAGTGCTGGCCCAGTGAATTACACTACCAGTCAAAAGTTTTAGAACACCTACCCATTCAAAGGTTTTTCTTTATTTTTACATTGTAGAATAATACTGAAGACATCAAAACTATAAAATAACACATATGGAATCATGTAGTAACCAAAAAAGTGTTAAACAAATCAAAATATATTTTATATTTGAGATTCTTCAAATAGCCACCCTTTGCCTTGATGACAGCTTTGCACACTCTTGGCATTCTCTCAACCATCTTCATGAGGTAATCACCTGGAATGCATTTCTTTATTTTTTTTATTTTTATTTTTATTTAATTTTATCCCCTTTTCTCCCCAATTTTCGTGGTATCCAATCGCTAGTAATTACTATCTTGTCTCATCGCTACAAATCCCGTACGGGCTCGGGAGAGACGAAGGTCGAAAGCCATGCGTCCTCCGAGGCACAACCCAACCAAGCCGCACTGCTTCTTTAACACAGCGCGCCTCCAACCCGGAAGCCAGCCGCACCAATGTGTCGGAGGAAACACCGTGCACCTGGCCCCCTTGGTTAGCGCGCACTGCGCCCAGCCCGCCACAGGAGTCGCTGGAGCGCGATGAGACAAGGATATCCCTACCGGCCAAACCTTCCCTAACCCGGACGACGCTAGCCCAATTGTGCGTCGCCCCACGGACCTCCCGGTCGCGGCCGGCTGCGACAGAGCCTGGGGGCGAACCCAGAGACTCTGGTGGCACAGTTAGCACTGCGATGCAGTGCCCTAGACCACTGCGCCACCCGGGAGGCCCACCTGGAATGCATTTCAATCAAAGTTTCTTACATTTTCATTTACATTTAAGTCATTTAGCAGACGCTCTTATCCAGAGCGACTTCTTCAAGTGCAGTCGCAAAAACCATCAAGCGCTATGATTAAACTGGCTCTCATGAAGACCACCACAGGAAAGGAAGACCCAGAGTTACCTCTGCTGCAGAGGATAAATTAATTAGAGTTACCAGCCTCAGAAATTGCAGTCCAAATAAATTCTTCACAGAGTTCAAGTAACAAACAGATCTCAACATCAACTGTTCGGGGGAGACTGTGTGAATCAGGCCTTCATGGTCGAATTGCTGCAAAGAAACCACTACTAAAGGACACCAATAATAAGAAGAGACTTGCTTGGGCCAAGAAACACGAGCAATGGACATTAGACAGGTGGAAATCTGTCCTTTGGTCTGGAGTCCAAATTGGAGATTTTTGGTTCTAACAGCCGTGTCTTTGTGAGAACGGATGATCTCTGCATGTGTATTTCCCACCGTGAAGCACGGAGGAGGAGGTGTTATTGTGTGCGGGTGCTTTGCTGGTGACACTGTCTGTGATTTATTTAGAATTCAAGGCACACTTAACCAGCATAGCTACCACAGCATTCTGCAGGGATACGCCATTTGATGCGTTGCACAACGCATCACCGGGGGGAAACTACCTGCCCTCCAGGACACCTACACCACCCCGATGTCACAGGAAGGCCAAAAAGATCATCAAGGACAACAACCACCCGAGCCACTGCCTGTTCACACCGCTACCATCCAGAAGGCGAGGTCAGTACAGGTGCATCAAAGCTGGGACAGAGAGACTGAAAAACAGCTTCTATCTCAAGGCCATCAGACTGCTAAACAGCAATCACTAACTCAGAGAGGCTGCTGCCTACAATGAGACCCAATCACTGGCCACTTTAATAAATGGATCACTAGTCACCTTATACAATGCACTCTAAATAATGCCCCTTTAATAATGTTTGCATATCTTACATTACTCATATCATATGTATATACTGCATTTTATACTATCTATTGCACCTTGCCTATGCCACTCGGCCTTCGCTCATTCATATATTTAAATGTACATATTCTCATTCACCCCTTTAGATTTGTGTGTATTAGGTAGTTGTTGGGGAATTGTTAGATTACTTTTTAGATATTACTGCACTGTCGGAACTAGAAGCAAAAGCATTTCGCTACACTCGCATTAACATCTGTTAACCATGTGTATGTGACCAATAAGATTTGATTTGATCCCATCGGGTGGGACTATCATTTGTTTTTCAACAGGACAATTACCTGACACACCTCCAGGGTGTGTAAGGGCTATTTTATCAAGAAGGAGAGTGATGGAGAGTTGCATCAGATGACCTGGCCTCCACAATCCCCCGACCTCAACCAAATTGAGATGGTTTGGGATGAGTCGGACCTCAGAGTGAAGGAAAAGCAGCCAACAAGTGTTCAATATATGTGGGAACTCCTTCAAGACTGTTGGAAAAGGATTCTAGGTGAAGCTGGTTGAGAGAATGCCAAGAGTGTACAAAGCTGTGATCAAGGCAGAGGGTGGCTATTTGAAGAATCTCAAATATAAAATATATTTTGTTTTGTTTAACACTTTTTTTGGTTACTACATGATTCCATATGTGTTATTTCATAATTTTGATGTCTTCACTATTATTCTACAATGTAGAAAATAGTAAAAATAAAGAAAAACCCTTCAATGGGTAGGTGTTCGAAAACCTTTGACCCGTAGTGTAGTGCTTTGACAGGGTTCAGCTGCATGCCAGCGCTCTGACAAACCTGCTGTGTCGGTGCCCAAGTTAGTAGCACTCTCCATCTGCAGCTGTTTCAGTGCTGCAGGCAGGTTGGCCAGCTGTGGAGGGGTTAAGTCCTTCATATCGATGCCATAGTGGTCCAGGAGCAGAGCCAGTTTCTGCATGGAGTCATCTGAACAAACAGACAGGGTCATACAGAGTTAGAAGTGAGAGGTCAACAGGCAGGTGATGAAAAAATTACAGCAGGCCAGACATTAGGCATCCAGTGTCTCAGCCACAGCAAGCAAGAACATAAAATAAAAAAATCCTATAGACAGGGGCGCTGTATGGGGGGGGGGGTTAGGGGGCTAGGACGATTCTAAGGGCCTGTGACTGACAGGGCCCTTAAAAAATATTACAACATTAGGTTAAGAAAAATCTATATTAAATGATTAACCTATCATCATTAATATAATATTTTATTTACAATGTACTAATAAACTAACGGTTTATTTTTCTTTTCTTGTTTTTGGCAAAAAGTAAACATCCAGAGAGCCTCTGTATTGCCCAACCCCCCTATTTACAGGAAATGGTTTGATCCTGCCCCCAGGACATTTAGACAGGTCAAAATTCACAAGGCACTACAGAGGGTAGTGCGAACAGCCCATTACATCACTGGGGCCAAGCTTCCTGCCATCCAGGACCTCTATACCAGGCGGTGTCAGAGGAAGGCCCTAAAAACTGTCAAAGACTCCAGCCACCCTAGTCATAGACTGTTCTCTCTGCTACCACACGGCAAGCGGTACCGGAGAGCCAAGTCTAGGACCAAGAGGCTTCTAAACAGCTTCTACCTCAAAGCCACAAGACTCCTGAACATCTAGTCTAATGGCTACCCAGACACTTCGCATAAAATAATACAATTTAATTTGATTTGAAACCAAGCGCGGTAGGTACTTGCTAGCAGTGAATTGCGAGTGACGAGTGCCGGTGGAGCATCATGTCTCAGTTTCCTAAAGAAAAATCTGGCTTCCAAAAACAAAATGAAAGAAAAGAAAGACAGGAGAGAGAAAAGGGCGACAGTATGTCACCCAATTTTTCCCAAAAGAAGGTGGGTGTAGTCCGTGAGTGGTGGAAATGAACCTGTTAGCTTCGTCCATAGTGAAATAAGCTACTTTTGCTCCCTTAACATTAGTTACATAATATCTTCACAGAGAATTCTGAGTGTTTACATTTCGCTCCTCTTTTAGCCGACATTTAATCAATGCAGGCAAACTTTTAGCAAGCTATTCATACTGAATCAGTTGTCCCTGCCCCTGCCTGGTGCCAGGCCCAACAGATGCAGCTTCCGGCTCAGCAGCCCTGTCTCCCCATCCCCACACCCCTAAACCAGCCCTACTCCCAACAGAAGGAGGTGAGCAGCATTGTGTTGACACATGTCAGTTGGCATAATTGCAGGTACTGCAATGCATTGAGGACAGGAATGTGATTCTCCAGTCAGGAAAAATCTCACTTGACACAGAGGCAGCCAATATCAGAGGCTTAAAGAAAGAGATGCAGTCTCTTAGAAATGGATGGGAGTCTCTCCTGTCTGAGGCAACACTGATTGCTACGCAAATGGATGTTGCACCTCAATTTAGCAAGAAACACAGCCGCCAGAGGAAAAGGAAGAGATTCCATGGTGAGACCTCTCAAGAGGAGACAGCTCAGGACAGTGCAGCAACGCTGTTTCAGAACACAGTGTTTTTTACTGCTATGGACAACATCATAAGTGACTTGGACACTAGGTTCCACACCACTGCAAAACACTTTGAATCATTTTCTGCTCTTCTGAAAGTTGGGCAGATTAGTGAGGATAAAGTCCCTTCTGTGTTCCAACCACTGATCATGAGGTATTCCAGAGATCTTACACCGGAGTTTCAACATGAAGTAAGACACCGGAACACTGTATTTGCTGCCACTTTCCCCCCTAACTTGTCCCCTCTTGGTCTCCTGAATGCAATTTGTAAGATGCAGCTTGCAAAGCATTTTTGGAGAAGTGTGCATTGCTTTGCGTATATTTTTGTTGGCAAGAGAGTTCAGTAAGCTAAAACTAATAAAAAACTATTTGAGGTCCACTATGTCCCAGGACAGGCTTTGCAGTCTTGCCATGCTGTCCATTGAGTCAGTTAGCTAGAAAGCTGTACTGACTTGATCAGTGACTTTGCTAGCAAGAAGGCTCAGCGCTAGGCCCTTGGTGAGTAAGGCTGAGCAAGGGCCAGTGATAAGTGTTAAATGGCAGGGCTATGGATATTGGATCACTACACACATGATGCCCACAGACTGAGAACAAGATATAACTCAAAGTAATGGCTGGATTGCCATAAAATTTGTTGCGTACAATCAAGACCCCAAGTGGAAGAAACCTATTGATTTGGTGACCTCTTGACCTTTCCTCTAGCACCACCATCAGGCCTTTTCATTTCCATTTTGCTTTCCATTTCTACTTTTACAGCTTCTTATTTTATGTATACTTAGTTTAGAAATCTGCTGCTTATTTTATTATTTTGTTTGTTATATCATCCTATAGATGATAATGTTAATTTATTTTAATTGAAGAGGTTCATGTATATTTAAGTTATATTTATTTTAAGTTATTCATTAATGTTATGAGAATTTTCCATTGAAGAATTTTCCAATTAAAATTACATTTAGACTGTAAAAGATGGAACATTTCTTATTGAGGGTATCAGTCTTGCATCAAATAGTGAATTCCACTGTATGCAGAATGTTGCATGCATGTCTGCACAGTGTTATATTTTCACAGCTCACTGTCAGTAAATATTGGACTACAAGAGAGTTGCAAGCCTGCAAAGCTAGAGTTATTTAAAGCTTTGAATGGGTCGATTGGGTTCTGGAGGTATGTGGTTACAGCAATTGCGCAGGGTTGGTGTGGCCTGTGGTGGTGGGGCCCAATGTGATATATTTTCATGTGGCGCCCACCCACCCACCCACCCACCCACCCACCCACCCAGTGGAGGCTGCTGTGGGGAGAACTGCTCATAATAATGGCTGGAACAGAGTGAATGGAATGGCATAAAACATGGAAACCATGGAAACCATGCATTTGATGTATCTTTGACACTATTCCATTGATTCCGCTCCAGTCATTGCCACGAGCCCGTCCTCCCCAATTAAGGTGCCACCAACCTCCTGTGACACACACAAAACCCACCCCCCCACACACACACTGACTGCCACACACTCACCATCTAATCCAGCCAGCGATCCGTAGTCCTTCTGAGCTTTCCTCTGCGTTTGATCCAGCTGCTGCTGCTTGCGGACCTCCACGTCCTGCTGGGAAACGTAGTCCTCTGCGTAGTCCAGAGGGAAGTCCAGGTCCTGGTACAAGGGAGAGGTAGAGATCGGTGTTGCTGCCCCATGGTGGCGGGAGGCCGGCTGGGCGGGGGAGGAGAGGTACAGGGAGACCAGGTCCTGGAGCACCTGGCGGTCTCGGTCCTGGGGGCGGGACCCTTTACCCCCGGCGTGAGAAGAAGGGCGGGGGAAACCACCACCCTCCAGAGAGTTAAGAGAGCGCTCCTCGTCATCCTGGTAACCATACTGCTGCTTAATAAACCCATAAATAGACACAGAGATGCCCTCTGGGAAAAGGAATTGATACAATCTACTGTATTTGTATTTATTATGGATCCCCATTAGCTTCCTGGGGTCCAGCAAAATTAAGGCAGTTTATACAATTTTAAAAACATTACAATACATTCACAGATTTCACAACCCACTGTATGCCCTCAGGCCCCTACTCTACAACTACCACATATCTACAGTACTAAATCCATGTGAACGTGTGTGTATAGTGCTTATGTTATCATATGTGTGTGTATGCATGTGTCTGTGCCTATGTTTGTGTTGCTTCACAGTCCCCGCTGTTCCATAAGGTGTATTTTTACCTGTTTTTAAAAATCTAACTTTACTGCTTGCATCAGTTACCTGATGTGGAGTAGAGTTCCATGGCTCTATGCATTTTTTAATTAAAAAAAAAATTAAAATGTAACCTTTATTTAACTAGACAAGTCAGTTAAGAACAAATTCTTATTTACAATGACAGCTTACCGGGGAACAGTGGGTTAACTGCCTTGTTCAGGGGCAGAATGACAGATTTTGACCTTGTCAGCACGGGGATTCAATCCAGAAACCTTTCGGTTACTGGACCAACTTTCTAATCACCAGGCTACCTGCCGCCCCATGTAGTTCTGTGCACCTCCCATAGTCTGTTCTGGACTTGGGGACTGTGAAGAGACCTCGTGGCATGTCTTGTGGGGTATTATATGGTATTTATCTAGAGTGTATTTATATCATAGTATCTATCTACTGTAGAGATTAAGTGTATTTACACCATACTACTCATAGTTATATAGTATCTATCTACAGTGTATTTATATCATAGTTATATGGTATCTATCTACAGTGTATTTATATCATAGTTATATGGTATCTATCTACAGTGTATTTACACCATACTACTCATAGTTATATGGTATCTATCTACAGTGTATTTATATCATAGTTATATGGTATCTATCTACAGTGTATTTATATCATAGTTATATGGTATCTATCTACAGTGTATTTATATCATAGTTATATGGTATCTATCTACAGTGTATTTATATCATAGTTATATGGTATCTATCTACAGTGTATTTACACCATACTACTCATAGTTATATGGTATCTATCTACAGTGTATTTATATCATAGTTATATGATATCTATCTACAGTGTATTTATATCATAGTTATATGGTATCTATCTACAGTTTATTTATATCATAGTTATATGGTATCTATCTACAGTGTATTTACACCATACTGCTCATAGTTATATGGTATCTATCTACAGTGTATTTACACCATACTACTCATAGTTATATGGTATCTATCTACAGTGTATTTATATCATAGTTATATGATATCTATCTACAGTGTATTTATATCATAGTTATATGGTATCTATCTACAGTTTATTTATATCATAGTTATATGGTATCTATCTACAGTGTATTTACACCATACTACTCATAGTTATATGGTATCTATCTACAGTGTATTTACATCATACGACTCATAGTTATATGGTATCTATGTACAGTGTATTTATATCATAGTTATATAGTATCTATGTACTGTATATACATTCATACACACATGAACTGTATGTGGTAATAGTAGTCATGTGTATGAATGTATATATAGTAGATAGATACCATATAACTATGATATAAATACACTGTAGATAGATACCATATAACTGTGAGTCGTATGATATAAATTCACTCTAGATGTGTGTGTGTGTGTGTGTGTGTGTGTGTGTGTGTGTGTGTGTGTGTGTGTGTGTGTGTGTGTGTGTGTGTGTGTCCATTCCCACCTGGCGGTAGGTGTAAGGGTCCAGAGTTTGCATGTGGAGGGACTGGGAGTCCTTGGGGGGATCCACGATCATGTAGTCCAGGTAACTCTGCATCAGGTCTGGGTTGGGATCGTCCCCTTGAACCTTGGTCCTGGAGCTGGGAGGATACTGCATCTTGGAAAGACGGGCATTCTGCACAGGTTCTGAGGACCTGAGAGATACAGTATGAATGGAGAATATCAGAATAAGGCCAACCCCTTAGCACTTGCAAACCCTCATAGGGAACATAGCTTCCCTCACTCACAATAACTCAACTTCCAAGTCATCCTGCACCTGTCTAAAAATGGCTTCCCTCTACTGCAGGAGTATTTGACCACAGTCCTCTGAGGATGGCTTCCATCTACTGCAGGAGTATTTGACCACAGTCCTCTGAGGATGGCTTCCATCTACTGCAGGAGTATTTGACTCCAGTCCTCTGAGGATGGCTTCCATCTAGAGCAGGAGTATTTGACCACAGTCCTCTGAGGATGGCTTCCCTCTACTGCAGGAGTATTTGACTCCAGTCCTCTGAGGATGGCTTCCCTCTACTGCAGGAGTATTTGACTCCAGTCCTCTGAGGGCCACTTTCTCTAACAACATTTTAATGTGACTTAGTCTACTTGTGCTGTATGTCAGACTCTCAGTGACAGTAACTGACTGTCTGGGTAGGTCACTCCTCAATGGGACCACAATGGAAATAAGTATCTGAATGAATTGTGCTATTCCGACCACGTTTAAAAAAATATACATGTATTGTGTGTATATGTTTTTAACTGACAAATAAAACCAACCAATCAATCAACTACCAGTGGAAGAGAGAGACGAAGAGGCGGTGGCCTGTCCCTCAGAGGCGGTGGCCTGTCCCTCAGAGGCGGTGGCCTGTCCCTCATGGACTGGATTTGAAACATCTCTTCTCTAACTCAAAGCTCTGCTTCTGGGGTTTTCTAAAGGTCTCTTTCTAATCTCACAACCGTTCCTGGCTGCTATTACAAAACAGTTCCCCCATTGAGTCACAGACCTTCCTGTGAAAATCTGCAGATAATAAATGGAACAGATGTAATTATAGATTTGCTTTTAATTATAGTCAACAGAGCAGGAGACTCACTGAGACGAGGGGTTGTCATGCCGTCCAGACGGGGGGCGAGTCAGTGAAACACGGCTCAGCTCCTTGCGAATGACGTACTGGGTGATGTCATCCTGCCAGGACAATCCTGCACAGCCATAGGCCGATACAGATGTCAATCACAGTAGTCATAGATATAACCTGGTAACTTGAGGAGTGTGATCTTATAGAGCCCTCAGCCCTGTTGCCGTGGTAGCAGATGATACCTGATTATCTGTTCATTATCTTTACCACCATCACTAAGGTAACAGTTGACTTTTACAACCACACTCTGAACCTAACAACCTTTGTGGGAATGGGTTAGTGAGTATGCATGGAGTATGGATATGTCTATATGTGTGTTTGTGTGTGTGTGTGTGTGTGTGTGTGTGTACACGTGTGTGTAACTTTAATTACCTTGCATCATCAGTTCCTTGAGCACTTCCTGTAGTCTGTGCAGCACAGGCACTGACACCTCATACAGAACCCTCTCCTGCTGGGGCAGCAGACATTGGCCAAACAGCCCATCTACAGAATATAGAGAACACAGCAGAACACATCAGAACCCTCTCCTGTGGCCAAACAGCCAACCTACGGAGTACAGAGAACAGATCAGAACCCAACAGAACCCTCTAATGCTGGGGCAGCAGATACTGGCCAAACAGCCCATCTACAGAGTACAGAGAACACATCAGAACCCTCTCCTGCTGGGGCTGCAGACATATCTACAAAGCACAGAGAACACAGCAGAACACACACACGCATGCATGCACATAAACACACATATGCACGCGCACACAACTATGGTGATGTACTATGGTGATGTTTGTAGATGTGTGAGTGGGTCTCGATGAGTCATCGCCCAGCTCTATTCTCTCTCTCACCCATTCTCTCTAACATACACATGGGGGAGAGACACTGCCGTCAGCCGGGTGATGTCACTGTTGCCATGGAAACGATGGGAAAGAGACGTGATTGGTTAAGAGCAGGTTGACGGAGAGAGGCCGTGTGTTTACACACCGATGCTCAGAGTGTGCCTCATCGTACATGAAGGCACACATGCTCACACACACTTGCAAACACATTTGCACACATGCAGTTCTGTAGACAAAAGTCAGGAAACACATGACAACTGCCATTGAGTTAATTGAGTATGAATAATGTAGTATGTCCTATAAGACAGTAGAACACCTGCCCATCACAACAGTTGAACTGGTTAACGTCATTATATGCCTGAGGTCCCAAATGGCACCCTATTCCCTATATAGTGCACTACCTCTGCCCAGGGTCCATAGAATAGGGTGCCATTTGGGATGCACCCTGGAACAGGGGAGCAAATATCATTTTAAAGACAGGATGTGACTGGTTACAGATTAAACAACAGATTCCAAGAGACAAGGGATGTGAGACAAGGTGGGTGAAACAAGGGGGGTGAAACACGGGGGGGATGAGACAAGGGGGGTGGAACAAGGGGGGTGAAACAAGGGGGGATGAGACAAGGGGGGTGGAACAAGGAGGGGATGAGACAAGGGGGGTGGAACAAGGGGGGTGAGACAAGGGGGGTGGAACAAGGGGGGTGAAACAAGGGGGGTGAAACAAGGAGGGTGAAACACGGGGGGGATGAGACAAGGGGGGTGGAACAAGGGGGGTGAAACACGGGAGGGATGAGACAAGGGGGGTGAAACAAGGAGGGTGAAACACGGGGGGATGAGACAAGGGGGGTGAAACAAGGAGGGTGAAACACGGGGGGATGAGACAAGTGGGGTGGAACAAGGAGGGTGAAACACGGGGGGGATGAGACAAGGGGGGTGGAACAAGGGGGGTGAAACAAGGGGGGATGAGACAAGGGGGAATGAGACAAGGGGGGTGGGACAAGGGGAGTGAGACAAGGGGGGTGAATGAAGGAGGGAAGACATAACGGACGAGGGGGGAAGGAAAGAGATACAGGGTTCAATGTGTGCTGTAGGTTTTACTCTTAGCGGACTGTTTGTTTTAATACAGGGTGTCAAACTCTAGTCCTCCAACGCAGAGAGGAAGAGGCGAAGAGAGAGGGTTTACTCCACCCAAAGTCTGTCCAAGAAAATAAAACCAGGAAGTGAGGAATTTTTGTGTGGAGATCAATAAGAGAGTGTTGAATTTGGTCAACACACATTTTTATTGCTAATTTGCTACGTGAGGCTTATTCGATCGAATAGAGGTTTCGTAATGGTTAGGTTGTTATGAATGAACTGACATAAGTGGACACATGTAGCATTTTGGCAACTTTATATGGAGTTTTGCCTGTTGTTCACAAGCGTATCTGTCCTCTGATTGGCTAGAATAGTGCCACCTAACACAAATGACTGATGATTGGCTGAGAGAAATTGATGATAAAATGATTGTGGGGGCTGTCTTGTTCGACTTCAGTGCAGCTTTTGACATTATTATGTTATGGCTTTACACCCCCTGCTATAATGTGGTTAAAGAGTTACTTGTCTAACATAACACGGAGGGTGTTCTTTAATGGAAGCCTATCAAATATAATCCAGTTAGAATCAGGAATTCCCCAGGGTAGTTGTTTAGGTCCCTTGCTTTTTCAATTTTTACTTTGAGTAAAGCCAGAGTTTCTATGTATGCGGATGACTCAACACTATACACGTCAGCTACTACAGTGACTGAAATGACTGCAACACTCAACAAAGAGCTGCAGTTAGTTTCAGAGTGTGTGGCAAGGAATAAGCCCTAAATATTTCTAAAACTAAAAGCATTGTATTTGGAACAAAACCCTCACTAAACCCTAAACCTCAATTAAATCTTGTAATAAATAATGTGGAAATTGAGCAAGTTGAGATGACTTAACTGCTTGGAGAAACACTAGATTGTAAACTGTCATGGACAAAACATATTGATGCAGTAGTAGCTAAGATGGGGAGAAGTCTGTCCATAATAAAGCACTGCTCTGCCTTCATAACAACACTATCAACAAGGCAGGTCCTACAGGCGCTAGTTTTGTCACACCTTGACTACTGTTCAGTAGTGTGGTCAGGAGCCACAAAAAAGGACTTCAGAAAATTGCAATTGGCTCAGAACAGGGCAGCACAGCTGGCCCTTGGATGTACACAGAGAGCTAATATTAATAATATGCATGTCAATCTCTCCTGGCTGAAAGTGGAGGAGAGATTGACTTCATCACTACTTTTATTTATGAGAGGTATTGACATGTTGAATGCACGGAGCTGTCTGTCTAAACTACTGGCACACAGCTCGGATGTCACGGCTGTTGAAGGAACTGGACCAAGGTGCAGCGTGGTAAGCGTACATTTTCTTTAATAAAGAATGACGCCGACAATAAACAATAAACCATACAAAAACAAACCATGAAACTCAAAGGCTATGTGCCCTAAACAAAGTCAACTTCCCAACACAGGTGGAAAAAGGGATACCTAAGTATAGTTCAGAATCAGAGACAACGATAGACAGCTGTCCCTGATTGAGAACCATACCCGGCCAAAACATAGAAATAGAAAATCATAGAAAAACAAAAAGTAGAATGCCCACCCCAAATCACACCCTGACCAAACCAAAAAGAGACATAAAAAGGATCTCTAAGGCCAGGGCGTGACATCGGACATCCATGCATACCCCAGAAGATATGCCACCAGAGGTCTCTTCACGCTCCCCAAGTCTATGGAAGGCACACAGTACTACATAGAGCCATAACTACATGGAACTCTATTCCACATCAAGTAACTGACGCAAGCAGTAAAATTACATTTAAAAAACACCTTATGGAACAGCGGGGACTTTGAAGCAACACAAACATTGGCACACACACACACACACACACACACACACACACACACACACACACACACACACACACACACACACACACACACACACACACACACACACACACACACACACACACACACACACACACAGATTTAGTACTGTAGATATGTGGTAGTGGTGGAGTAGGGACCTCAGGGCACACGGTGTGTTTGCGAAATCTGTGAATGTATTGTAATGTTTTAAAATTGTATAAACTGCCTTAATTTTGCTGGACCCCAGGAAGAGTTGCTGCTGCTTTGGCAGCAGCTAATGGGGATCCATAGTAAATACAAATACCTGATCTGGACTCCTCCTGCCTGCCTTCCATCTTTGAGGACATGTATTTCCATTGTTTAGAGCGGTCACTCAACCATCTTGTCAATATAATAGAAAATCTTCATCAAGCGTCAAAGTCTCTTCCTGTTTCCGTTTCAACTTATTGATAAATTACTGTTACTGATTGGCTGAAGGCTACACACCTGATTTCCCAGCTCTAGACCACAGACATTTGTGTAGCCTCCAGCCAATCAGTAACAGTTGAAATGGAAACCGGAAGAGACTTTGGCACACGAGGACTAAGAATTTGACACCCCTGTCTTATTAAAGAACTGCCAACACCTCCTGGAGTGTCTGGTAACAGTGAGATGATTGTATAGTGAGACGACGTGAAGAAGATGGGTTAGATAGAGAGATGGTGTTATCATGTCATACTGACCATCTGAGCAGGGCTGGTCTCTGGGGCAGAGCTTCTTCTCAAACAGACAGCCTGAGAAGCACATGGAGAGGGGGAGGAGAAAGAGAGAGAGAGAGAGGAAAAGAGAGAGAAAAAGACAGAGAAAGAGGGAGGGGGAGGGGGGAAGAACAGAGAGAGATCGAGAGGGAGGAAGAGAGAGAGAGGAGGAAGGGAGAGAGAGAGAGAGATTTTCTATTTCAGATTTTCTGGCAATTGACAATACGTCATGACAATAATGTACCCTTGAATTAAACTGGGGGAGGGAAATGAGAGAGAGAGAGAGAGAGAGAGAGAATTTAAGAGCCGTTAAATTCTACAACCACCTAAAAAGAAGCGATTCCCAAACCTTTCATCACAAAGCCATCACCTACAGATGGATGAACCTGGAGAAGAGTCCCCTAAGCAAGCTGGTCCTGGGGCTCTGTTCACAAACACAAACAGACCCCACAGAGCCCCAGGACCGCAACACAATTAGATCCAACCAAATCATGAGAAAACAGAAAGATAATTACTTGACACATAGGAAAGAATTAACAAAAAAATTGAGCAAACTAGAATGCTATTTGGCCCTAAACAGAGAGTACACAGTGGCAGTATACCTGACCACTGTGACTGACTATTGAGAAAGGTCGCCGTAGGCAAACCTGGCACTCAAGAGAAGACAGACTATGTGCACACTGCCCCACAAAATGAGGTGGAAACTGAGCTGCACTTCCTAACCTCCTGCCAAATGTATGACCATAGTAGAGACACACACAGTGCATTACCAATGTATGACCATAGTAGAGACACACACAGTGCATTACCAATGTATGACCATAGTAGAGACACACACAGTGCATTACCAATGTATGACCATAGTAGAGACACACACAGTGCATTACCAATGTATGACCATAGTAGAGACACACACAGTGCATTACCAATGTATGACCATAGTAGAGACACACACAGTGCATTCGGAAAGTATTGACCCTTTGACTTTTTCCACATTTTGTTACATTACAGCCTCATTCTAAATTGGATTAAATAAAACATTTTCCTCATCAATCTACACACAATACCCCATAATGACACAGCAAAAATAGGTTTTTAGACATTTTTTGCAAATGTATTAAAGATAAAAAAAACATAAATACCTTATTTAAATAAGTATTCAGACCCTTTGCTGTGTTTCCATTGATCATCCTTGAGATGTTTCTACAACTTGATTGGAATCCAGCTGTGATAAATTCAATTGATTGGACATGATTTGGAAAGGCACACAACTGTCTATATAAGATCACACAGTTGACAGTGCATGTCAGAGCAAAAACCAAACCATGAGGTCGAAGGAATTGTCCGTAGAGCCCAGAGACAGGATTGTGTCAAGGCACAGATCTGGGGAAGGGTACCAAACTATTTCTGCAGCATTGAAGGTCCCAAAGAACACAGTGGCCTCCATCATTCTTAAATGGAAGAAGTTTGGAACAACCAAGACTCTTCTTAGAGCTGGCCGCCCAGCGAAACTGAACAATCGGGGGAGAAGGGCCTTGGTCAGGAAGGTGACTAAGAACCCGATGGTCACTCTGATAGAGCTCCAGAGTTCCTCTGTGGAGATGGGAGAACCTTTCAGAAGGACGACCATCTCAGCAGCGCTCCACCAATTAGGCATTTGTGCCAAAAGGCACCTAAAGTACATGAGAAAACAGATTCTCTGGTCTGATGAAAGCAAAATTGAACTATATGGCCTGAATTCCAAGCGTCACGTCTGGAGGAAACCTGGCACCATGCCTATGGTGATGCATTGTGTTGGCAGCATCATGCTGTGGGGATGTTTTTCAACGGCAGGGACTGGGAGACTAGTCAGGATTGAGGGAAAGACGAACGGAGCAAAGTACAGAGAGATCCCTAATGAAAACTTGCTCCAGAGCGCTCAGGACCTCAGACTGGGGTGAAGGTTCATCTTCCAACAGGACAACGACCCTAAGCACACAGCCAAGTTATCGCAAGGGTGACTTCGGGACAAGTCTCTGAATGTCCTTGAGTGGCCCAGCCAGAGCCTGGACTTGAACCCGATCGAACATCTCCCAAGAGACCTGAAAATAGCTGTGTAGCGACGCTCCCCATCCAACCTGACAGAGCTTGAGACGATATGCAGAGAAGAATGGGAGAAACTCCCCAAATACAGGTGTGCCAAGCTTGTAGCATCATATCCAAGAAGACTCGAGGCTATAATCGCTGCCAAAGGTGCTTCAACAAAGTGCTGAGTAAAGAGTCTGAATACTTATGTAAATGTGATATTTCAGTTGTTCATTTTTAATACATTTGCAAAAAATTCAAAAAATCTGTTTTTGCTTTGTCATTATGGGGTATTGTGTGTAGATTGATGAGGGGGGAATTTAAAAAATATATATACTAGAATAAGGCTGTAACGTAACAAAATGTGGAAAAAGTCTATGGGTCTGAAGACTTTCCGAACGCACTGTATATCCCTCAGATTACACAGACACACAAAGAATTTGAAAACAAATCCACATTTTGATAAACTCCCATATCTACTGGGTGAAATACCACAGTGTGCCATCACAGCAGCAAGATGTGGGACCTGTTGCCACAAGAAAAGGGCAACCAGTGAAGAACAAACACCATTGTAAATACAACCCATATTTATCTTTATTACATTTTCCCTTGTGTACTTTAACTATTTGCACATCATTACTAAACTGTATATAAACATAATATGACATTTGACATGTCTCTATTCCTATGGAACTTTTGTGAGTGTGATGTTTACTGTTGATTTTTTATTTCACTTGCTTTGGCAATGTAAACATGTTTCTCATGCCAATAAAACCCTTTGAATTGAGAGAGAGCAGGGGGTTGTGTTGGATGGCAGACTGTGTGTGTGTGTGTGTGTGTGTGTGTGTGTGTGTGTGTGTGTGTGTGTGTGTGTGTGTGTGTGTGTGTGTGTGTGTGTGTGTGTGTGTGTGTGTGTGTGTGTGTGTGTGTGTGTGTGTGTGTGTGTGTGTGTGTGTGTGTGTGTGTGTGTGTGTGTGTGTGTGTGTGTGTGTGTATAGAGCGTCATATATATAAAGGAGGTAATGGGTGACCTTTACAGAGCTCCAATCTGCTTGGGGAGGAAACACGGCCAGATGTGACACAACACGGCTGTACACACTGAGTGTGTGTGTGTGTGTGTGTGTGTGTGTGTGTGTGTGTGTCTGTGTCTGTGTGTGTGTGTGTGTGTGTGTCTGTGTGTGTGTGTGTGTGTGTGTGTGTGTGTGTATAGAGCGTCATATATATAAAGGAGGTAATGGGTGACCTTTACAGAGCTCCAATCTGCTTGGGGAGGAAACACGGCCATATGTGACACAACACGGCTGTACACACTGAGCGTGTGTGTGTGTGTGTGTGTGTGTGTGTGTGTGTGTGTGTGTATGTGTGAGTGAGTTTGCATTCATGATTATGTGTGTACTGTATTACAAAAACAGAAAGTGGAGACAGACTGGCCTAGAGTGCTGTCTCTCTGTGGGAAAAACAATATGATTCCCCAGACACAAAGACAAGATCACAGACAAGACAAGATGAAACATAGAGGAGAAAACAGAGCATGTCTGTCTGTGCACCCGAAACAGTATTAGTTGTCTTTCAAATACTTTAGCTGCATTTGATTGAGTTTGCCTGGCGCCGAGCAACGGAACCAATGGAATAGTTCCAATAGTCCAAGCCCCGTCCATCTGGCACTTCAGGCAGGCTCAATCAAAGGCTCAAAGTATTTGAAAGAAGTCAGATACTATTTGAATCCATGTCTGGATATATCTGCGATATGATGACTAATACACACTGTATCCCTCTCTTTCTTCACACTCCTCTCTCTCTTCCTCTGTCCATCCCTCTCTCGTCTGTCTGCAGCAGTAGCAGGGGAGATTGTTGCCAAGCTAGAGTCCATCACAGACTGGACAAACCACTAGTGCACTGCCCCCGAGCCCCAAGAGCATGTCAATCAATCAACCGCATACAAAAAGACAGACTATCAATCCCAGGGGGCTACATCATAATACATCTCTTGTTCTAGTAATAAGTATTGCTGTATCCTGCATCTAAGATAATATACTTTGGCCCTGCATTCTAGGCCTATTCTTGACTGTTGTACAGCACTGTGTTGTATCACGTATTTTGCATTCTATCAGTTGGTGTGACCTTGTGATGCCATCTATGGTAATGTCCATTGTGTTCTACCTCAAGAAACTCAAGATGTGAAATAAGACCAATAAAGTGAAGTGAACTGGGTTGTAAGTATCAAAGCAACAGTAATTTGATCAAACTGCGTGGCATAATTCTCTGGGCTGTTTTTTTGTCATTTCAGCTGTTCAGAAATATGAGGGAGAGATGTAACACACAACACAAGTTTATCGGGATTCTAGGTTATCTCTGGGGAAGAGGCATGTACTGTAAGCTGATTATGTGTATCCCACAACAGTCAATAAAAGCTATTGCAGCAGTCAATAATTAGCACAGGACTGTATCATAGCAACATTTGCTGTATTGTGCTGTATACATGCATGAGTCAGAGCTCCATAAACAAAAGAGTTCCAAACAGCATGGACATAATTATCACCTTGGATGTTTCCAACCCACACACACTTTATGAATTCAATCCCATAGTTAAACTCAGTCACATGACTGGGTGTTTCCTGGTCTTTCTCCACGGTGATCTGAGTTTGTTTTCCTCCATCTCCCTTCCCATAATCTCCCCCTCAAACTCTCTCTTTCTCCCCCTCAAACTCTCTCTCTCTCTCTCCCCCTCAAAATCTCTCCCTCTCATACTCTCTCCCTCCCTCTCTCCCTCAAACTCTCTTTCTCCCCCTCAAACTCTCTCTCCCTCTCCCTCTCAAACTCTCTCCCCCTCAAACTCTCTCTCCCTCTCCCTCTCATACTCTCTCCCTCCCTCAAACTCTCTCTCTTTCTCCTCCTCAAACTCTCTCTCTCTCTCTCAGCCAACAGATGCGCTACCTTAATTTGACCCTGCTTCTCACAGCAGGAAAATAATCCTCTAGCAACAAGAAATTGGAATTATTATGTGGATTATAATTAATGGACATTTTTGTAGGGGTTGATACATTTTCCCTTGGTGCAAATCAGGTGGAAATTACAAACTTTAGAAGCCTTTTAAAAACTTGAATACACTACAATTTGCAGGATACATCTCTGCAACAACAGAGTGATCAAATTAAGATAGCAGATCTGTACCACTGGGAGTCAGGGCCTGGACAGAGGAAGTGGGGGAGCACTATATGACACAAGAGCTATTTTTAACGTGTTACTGCAACTACAATCATATCCTTTCATATCTGAAATGACAATAAAATAATGGGCTATAAGTACAGAGATATAGTGAGGACAGACACGGCATGTTGAGTTGAATAATGGTGAGTCTGGTGAGGCTTTGAGTCCATTTGAATGATCTTTTATAGCTTCAGATAAGAGTCTGAATCTCATATGGTATCCTGTTCCCTATGGGCCCTGGTCAAAAGTAGTGCACTATATAGGGAATAGGGCCCTGGTCTAAAGTAGTGCACCATACAGGGAATAGGGTGCCATTTGGGATGCAACCTTATATTTAACAGATTTAAAGGGGTAATCTACAGTTGCGACATCCATTCTTGGACTCATAATTTAATGATATGTACCCATTGATTCTTGAAGAATATAACTTAGAAATGCCTCATGAGAATGTTGTACCCCATCAGAATCCAACATGATCAGCTTGATTTACTCCAATGTGAATGTAAACAAACACTGAATAGCCTCAAAACATGATTACAACTATCATTTGTATATAATTGATGGGCAGAATTTGAGAGTGGTTGCATTTCTCCAGCCACCCCATCCCTCAATTTTTTATCGAAATGGTGGTGGGGAGCCCTCTTTGTTATTGTTTCAACTGCGGATGGCCCCTTTAATCTTCAGAAAACAGACTTGTTTTTGTCCTCTGAGGTGTGTATAGACAGATGGCCATGACAGGTGATGCTATGGGCTGAAATCACACACCATTTCCATGCGTCTCACCTCTCACTGTCTGACAACCTGAGAAATGTAACACGCCACCAGATCTAACAAGTATCATTATGTGATTCATAACCATCAGTACCACCTAATTTAAAGACTATCGTAATGTGATTCATAACCATCAGTACCACCTAATTTAAAGACTATCGTAATGTGATTCATAACCATCAGTACCACCTAATTTAAAGACTATCGTAATGTGATTCATAACCATCAGTACCACCTGATTTAAAGACTATCGTAATGTGATTCATAACCATCAGTACCACCTAATTTAAAGACTATCGTAATGTGATTCATAACCATCAGTACCACCTGATTTAAAGACTATCATTATGTGATTCATAACCATCAGAATAGGTGAGTTATACTTGATACATACACGTGTATATGCTTCTTCAGCTTTGTTAGTCTTGTGCCTTAAACATGCTCAGTAAATTGGTCTGGCCATCCAACAAAATCTCCAAATACATTAGAATGTATGCAGTTCTCACTCATTTCTGCTTATTCACATGGGGTGAAGCCGTATGAATGAAGGATCCTTCAGGTTCTGACTACAGTCGTGGTGGTGAGTCACACCGATGGGGTACGCTACTATTGGTTTATAGTTACCTGCACAATGTTAGGCCTACTGTTTCACTTCTGCTAACTCCACAAACCGGCATGTCAAAAGGAAGGCAGTCATAGCCAGTTAGACATGGTATAATTCTCCTCAGATTGACACACACGGTAAGTAAGCAATAACTGCATCACAAGATAACCAACGGTGTAGAACAGCTGGAAATCAAGTAGGCAAAGCAATACCTTTTCCCCTGGTGTGATGAACTAACAGTAGTCAGGTCGACGTCTCACCAGAACTGAGTTAAGGTCAGTGGACAGGCAGTGTGTGTGCCTGCCTCTCTGCCTCCACAGCACCGAAATGTCAAGCGCCATCCACACAGAAAGCAAGCGGACTGTTCTGAACCATCCGTGCTGAGTCTGTGTGTGCCGTCTGTCCATGGTTCTAAAAAGACTGGCTATAACCAACGCACATGCCATTGACGTAGAGAGTATGTATGCACTGTCCATGGTGCTGAAATGAGCGCGCAGGCGCTATTGATGTACAGTTCGAGGTGGTAGGATTGGCTGCAGCCTGCATTGATAAACTGCCAGCAGTAGGCTGGCTACATTAGAACAGGATCCAACTTTAGTAATTGAACTACTAACCAGCCTGGAGGGCGTGAGGTCATGTGTGGTAAGCAAGTGGGTGGTTGTAATCGCAGTATTACAGAATGGGCCTTGGGAAACCTATGACAGTGGTTGCCTAGGTTGTCATTCAATTTCATTAAATTGGGTTGACATTGCATCAATAGCCAAGTGCATGTTGATTAAACTTAGCGCAGTGCATTTTACACAAATCAAAATGACATCGTCATCCACAAAAGCAAAAACACCAGATGCGTAGCCGACACAAAAACCAAACCCTAATCTTCGGACTTTTGAATGACGTGAAGAAGCGCTCTCAAACAGTTTTGTTTTTATTGAGCGCGCCGAGCCAAGGCGTGGGGCACAGCAGGCTATTACTGGTCCTTGCTCCACTATTATTGCGGAGAGGAGCTATGATGAATCATGCCTGACGCTGTTTTCGTAAAACCCATAATTCAATCCAAGCAGAAGTCTATAGCCTCAAGTCACTTATCAAACCAAGTGTACTGTGACGCAATTTCACATTCAGCCTACATAAATAGCATAAACAAACATAACTGACATCCAGAAATGATGTTGAATCACATCTGAATCTCTCAATTTCTTAACATTTGTAATGTATAAGTAAATAATTCACGTTGTTTATAACACTATGCTACAATGCACATAAAAGCAAAACAGTATGGTGAATGATACTAAAATAATTGAGCATATGTGGCTATATTCTTAGTTGCTATTCTGACAAATCCAGTTTGAAGTAAGTAGCAGAATATGGCTCATGGTCCTCGTCAATATATTTCATTGATTTACTCACTATACGCTATTGCCTTGTCGGAGATGTCTAAATGTCTGTGTATGTAGACCTGTTACCTGCCTCTGTGAGTGACTCAGTTAATTTTTTCTCCCTTACCGTATCTGCTTGACATCCCCGTCTGATAGCACACCGTCATCACACATAGCACGCTCCATAGTCGCTGAGATCCCATGGTTTTCCCCAAGACAGACAGAGCTGTTGAGCGGTGCGTTTTAAACCCTCATGATCCGTGTCAACTATCGGAGGGACTTTCTAATGCCGCACATCCACTCCGACTCCAAAGGAAGGACGTCGATTTTCGGCAGCAGAAGCGCACCAACTGTGCGTGCGACAGCAAGTGTTACGAGAAATGTGTAAATCCCGGGATGCGCGCTGCTTCGGATCAGGAGCGGTAGGGGTTAGTCTTTCTGCATGGCTGGTTTACCTTTGGGAGACCCACCACTGCATCATAGCTCACTGGGCGAAATTAACAAAGTTCAAGTAATTTTTACCATGTTTTCCTCAGTTCCTCTAATTATACCTAAGAAAAATATAAAACGCAACATGTAAAGTGTTGGTCCCATGTTTCATGAGCTGATATAAAATATCCCAGAAATGTTCCATACTCACAAAAAGCTTATTTCTCTCAAATTGTGCACAAATGTGTTTACGTCCCTGTTAGTGATAATTCCTCCTTTGCCAAGATAATCCATTCCACCTGATAGGTGTGGCATATCAAGAAACTGATTAAACAGCATGATCATTACACAGGTGCACCCTGTGCAGGGAACAATAAAAGGCCACTCTAAAATGTACAGTTTTTTCACAACACAATGCCACAGATGTCTCAAGTTGAGGGAGCGTGTAATTGGCATGCTAACTGCAGGAATGTCCAACAGAGCTGTTGCCAGAGAACTGAATGTTCATTTCTCTACCATAAGCCGCTTCCAACCTCATCTAACCACGCCAGCCCAGGACTGGACAGCTGATGAAACTGAGGAGTATTTCTGTCTGAAATAAACCCCTTTGGTGGGGAAAACCCCATTCTGATTGGCTGGGCATGGCTCTCAAGTGGGTGGGCCTATACGCCCTCCTAGGCCCACCCATGGCTGCACCCGTGCCCAGTAATGTGAAATCCATCGATTAGGGCCTAATGAATTTATTTAAAATTTACTGATTTCCTTATATGAACTGTAACTCAGTAAAATTGTTGTGTTTACATATTTGTTCAGTATATTTGCCAACATTGTATGTTGTTTCACCACTGGTACTAGACTTGCTATAGAGTGTGGGCCAAAGACTTTATTTGAATTGGAGATCCAGTGCAACATAAGAGGCAGCGGTTAGGGAAGCAGGCCTCAACCAGAGAGTTGCCGGTTCGAATCCCAACTCAAGAGGGGAACATCTAGTGTGGAAATGCATCATCTGCCGTTGTGCCTTTCAGCAAGTCACTTAATCAATCAATCAAGTTTATTTTATATTATTATTTTATATTATTTTATACTTAACCCCATATGATTGGTCCAGGGACGCTGTAGTTTCCATTGCTTTCAGCCTTTTGGGCTATATGTGTGCGGATCTCTGGGGGGGGGGGGGGGGGGGGTGCCTGTGAGCCTTAAGACAAATGTATGCTCTATGTAAATTAATGGACATTAAAGTACATCTAAAATTATCCTATGACCTCCACAAATTAGTCAGTTTCGTATTAGAATGAGTCAGCAAAAACAAGGGAAGGAGAGAGGATGTGTAGATAAAAGATGTATTATTTTATAAACCATTTCAGTTCATCAGAAACATCATTTGAAGGAACTTTCCTTGCCTCTGAATGTGTGCAAAAAAATCTGCTGTAGCACTGTGTCATGTGAGTATACAAATAACACTGTGTGTAGAGAGACCCAGAGGAGGACATCTGTCTGTCCATGGTGTGTCCTTTCCCCAGGCTAGTCCACAGTCACCATGTCTCTCACAGTGGGGAAGAGCTCAAAGAAGCCCTGGTAAGAACAGACAAAAGACACATCATACACCAACATAGTGAGACATTATGGTTCACTATGTCTGGTCAGATTACAACACAATTAGACCCATAGAATGTACTGACTCTCTGATACCACTTTCACACTATCGTGCTGTTCCCAACCGCACTGTGCTGGTTCTGATATTTTCCTTCCAAATTTTCCAGCAACTACAGTAGATGCGTACCCAGGCCAGGCAGAACCGCCTGGCTCAGTTTAGCTCATAGAGAAACAGCAGAGTGAAAAGGGAATCAGTGTGATGGAGTGGGTCAGGATTTGGGGGTCATTCCAAAGCCACATTTTCCTAATTGAAAAGCATTCAAGGGAATTGGATTTTAGTGTACTTCCTGAATTGAAATTGACCCCAACCCTGGAGTGGGTTAGTACAGGGTCCAGTACCTTGAATAGGCTGGTAGACTGGAGCACTCCGGAGGTGCAGCACATCTCCCTGATGGAGTGCATGGCCAGCTGGGGGGCACCGATGTCCAGCACGGGGATCCCCAGGCGGGAAGACAGGATGGGGCCGATGGTGGTCCCACAGGGGCTGTCGTTACGCACCATCACATCCTGGGGCCACAGAAACAGGGTCAGGAGGGTAATGAATTAACACATACTTACAAGGTACAGTTGAAGCATCTGTGGAAAGAATACACAAATGTACTGTTACATTCAGTTTTATTGATTACATTTCCATGTGACATGGATGCCCATTAAGCACTCAGGCATAAATTGGATGTCAGCTGTGTGGGGAAACTCAACATGTGTCAGAACTGGAACTGTCGTTCCTGCATCTCTGCTATTTAAATCTGGCTTTACACCAGTCCATTCCTCTGAGTCCACATGGGGGTGAATGAGTGCACACTTCAGGGAGGGAAATGGACCAGAGCCGTAGACTCACCAGGCCCTGAGGTGAATAAAGTGCCCTTGTGGGAGCTGAACATCCTTCATCATCTACTCTTAAGAGGCAGAGGCTCTCGTTTCAGTTTCCCTCATCTCTCCCATAAGCTTGGTTTAAAATCACCCCTACCCCACTACACTAAGGCTTGGTTTAAATCCCCACTAGGCTTGGTTTAAATCCCCACTAGGCTTGGTTTAAATCCCCACTAGGCTTGGTTTAAATCCCCACTAGGCTTGGTTTAAATCCCCACTAGGCTTGGTTTAAATCCCCACTAGGCTTGGTTTAAATCCCCACTAGGCTTGGTTTAAATCCCCACTAGGCTTGGTTTAAATCCCCACTAGGCTTGGTTTAAATCCCCACTAGACTTGGTTTAAATCCCCACTAGACTTGGTTTAAATCCCCACTAGACTTGGTTTAAATCCCCACTAGACTTGGTTTAAATCCCCACTAGACTTGGTTTAAATCCCCACTAGACTAAGGCTTGGTTTAAATCCCCACTAGACTAAGGCTTGGTTTAAATCCCCACTAGACTAAGGCTTGGTTTAAATCCCCACTAGACTAAGGCTTGGTTTAAATCCCCACTAGACTAAGGCTTGGTTTAAATCCCCACTAGACTAAGGCTTGGTTTAAATCCCCACTAGACTAAGGCTTGGTTTAAATCCCCACTAGACTAAGGCTTGGTTTAAATCCCCACTAGACTAAGGCTTGGTTTAAATCCCCACAGCACTACTTTGCTAGGAGATGTGCTCCTTGCAGAGTGGATTTAAGAAACAAGATCACAAGCCCACACAGTCCACCAAGCACACAGAACCAAGTATGTATGAACAAAATCACACGCGCCAATTACCTGAAGAGGCACACCAACACGACTGGCGATCTCTCTCAAGATGGAGGCGGTCACAGCCGTAGTGGCATAGCGCTGGTTACTGTTGAATTTTACTACAGGACCCTGAGAGAGAGAGGACATTTAGACAATCACACTGACTACAACTTCAGATATCTGTATAGAAAACATACATAAGTAATTGTATAGCATGTCTGTCACAAATATTACACAGGACCATCATGACTATTTTACCTAAATCTAATTGTAGACATTTTTTGTAGAAGATTCCAACAATATGTCCACCAGTTCTAATGGGGGTTGTCAGTGTGTATTGTTGAGGGGGTAATTTGAGCTCTGTACCTTGTGGAAGGCTGGTCTGTGGTTGTCAGTGTGTATTGCTGAGGGGGTCATTTGAGCTCTGTACCTTGTGGAAGGCTGGTCTGTGGTTGTCAGTGTGTATTGCTGAGGGGGTCATTTGAGCTCTGTACCTTGTGGAAGGCTGGTCTGGGGTTGTCAGTGTGTATTGCTGAGGGGGTAATTTGAGCTCTGTACCTTGTGGAAGGCTGGTCTGTGGTTTTCATCATGCTTCTCCCTAGAGTGAAAATGAAAGTCGATTAAAACTATAAACACAGCAAACATCTTTCAAACTGTCTTCTGGTCCCAGCCGGCACAAAAACAGTACAACAGCAGTCAATTATAGATCTAATATAAATATATAAGTGAGACTATTATTCCCCAGGCATACTGTACACAATATGCTGTTACTCTCCATAGAAAACATACAAACATTCACACTGTCTCTACCAGTCAGGTTCAAGAACATCATCCCAACTACCAGTCAGTCTCTAGAACATCATCCCAACTACCAGTCAGGTTCTAGAACCACATCCCAACTACCAGTCACACTTTAGAAAGGGTGGAGAATCAGGACAATCTCTGACTGGTAGTTGGGGTGTTACTAGAGACAGAGGTTGTATCCTGATTCTCCACCCTTTTTCTAAAGTGTGACTGGTAGTTGGGATGTGGTTCTAGAACCTGACTGGTAGTTGGGATGATGTTCTAGAGCCTGACTGGTAGTTGGGATGATGTTCTAGAGCCTGACTGGTAGTTGGGATGATGTTCTAGAACCTGACCTCACTTGCACACTTTCTGTCATGGATCTAAAAACATTTGATTGGTGTAATAATGGGCTGGAGGGAGGCTCCACCATTAAATCCATGGCAGGAAATAGACACTTTGGGAAAATGGTGGAGAACTGGGATGCAACCACACAGTGATTAACAGTACAGCGTTTCTACAAAGGGAGTAGGGGTAGTTGGAGTGTTACTATAGAGACGGAGTGATTGACAGGTTACTGTATGGTACTGACTGGTAGTTGGGGTGCAGGGCGTGGGCCATGTCTGCGCTGATCATGAAGGAGCGTGGCACCGCCTGCTGGAAGGCTGTGAGGTTGGTGGGGGAGGAGGACAGTCGACTCAGGATCAGCTCTGTCAGGTTGGACGCTGCCCCCTGGGCGCTCTCTGACCCCACCTACAGGCCACATGGGGAAGTGTTAAGTGTTAGCACACCAGATAGGTTTGGCGAACCCTAACCTGTTCTCTCCTGTAGGTTTATACTCCAACTCTAATTTAGAGCACCTGATTGTATTAATTAGCGGGGGTGATAGGCTAAATAAGTAATTTTACAACTGGGGTTGGAGTCTAAACCTACAGGAGTGTATCTCTCCAGGAACAGGGTTGGAGTATAAACCTACAGGAGGGTATCACTCCAGGAACAGGGTTGGAGTCTAAACCTACAGGAGGGTATCTCTCCAGGGACAGGGTTGGAGTCTAAACCTACAGGAGGGTATCTCTCCAGGAACAGGGTTGGAGTCTAAACCTACAGGAGGGTATCTCTCCAGGAACAGGGTTGGAGTCTAAACCTACAGGAGGGTATCTCTCCAGGAACAGGGTTGGAGTCTAAACCTACAGGAGGTCATCTCTCCAGGAACAGGGTTGGAGTCTAAACCTACAGGAGGGTATCTCTCCAGGAACAGGGTTGGAGTCTAAACCTACAGGAGGGTATCTCTCCAGGAACAGGGTTGGAGTCTAAACCTACAGGAGGGTATCTCTCCAGGAACAGGGTTGGAGAGCCCTGAGTTAGATATACAGGCCATATTGACAAAACATCTCAGAGTAGGAGTGCTGATCTAGGATAAGTTGTACCTTTTAAATTATAATTAATCAGAGGGGGAACCTGATCCTATATCAGCACTCCTTATCAGAGATACTTTGTGAATATGTCCCCAGGGGGTTTTCCTGACCACCAGAACACTCTGGGCCCTAGTTATAGTTCATAGCTGTAGGCCAGTGATAAGGAGAAGCCCAAGTTCTACACAGAAGGAATTTAGCCAACACATGATTGGGGTACCGACCTCTTCATTGTCAAACAGAGTTACCATCCTGATGTTGGGGTCTGTGGCCAAAGAGTCTCCAGAGATGCAGGAGTCCATCAGAGCCTAGTGGACAGCGGAAAAGAGGGTAAAGGTTAGGGGAATGAAGGTTAAGGTTAAAGAGGAAGTAGAGGTTAGGAGAATGAATGGTAAGGTTAAAGAGGACGTTCACATTATGGTGGTAGTCATGTTCCGATTCCTCTCGTCCCTCTCAAACACACTGGAGGAAAATATGTGAGGTTCCTACTCTCAGAGCTTTATGTACTTTGAGAAGGAGACCTGTTGTTGAGGTGGCTGGTGTTAGTGTCTGGAGGTGGAGTGTTGAGTTGGAACAGAGGAGAGAGGAGACTCACCTGTAGGGCACAGTAGCAGCTGTGGAGGTTGTCCAGACGAGGGGAGTAGATGAACTCTTCAAACACACCTCCAATTGCCTATGCAGCAGACACACGTCAGTAATCTGTTATCAATGTCATTAACAACAGAGGGGGTGGAGGTGTTGAGGAGAGGAGACTCACCCCTGGCTGAGTGTCAGCCAGACACAGCTCAAAGTCCAGCAGGGCCTCAGGCTGAACGTTCAGCTCTGAACACAGCACCTTGACCAGAGCCGGGTGGTGCTTCTCTGCCTGGACGAGTGACAGAGATGGAGAAATGTACTAATGTACTGAAGGCCTACTGAAGTTATGTATGGCAAGTGATTGATTAGTGTGTGTGGTACATTGGACTGTGTATAACTGTATCTAGTACTGTAGAGTATACAGTGAGAGATATGGATAGTTAAGAGTCTTACAACAGTGGTGGCATCGCAGGCATCCCCAGTGGAACAGCAGCCAGTCTCCAACTCCTCCTGCACAGCAGTGGCTAGGATGGGCACTCTGTCACACACACAGTTACTAAATGCTTATTTTTCTGTCCAATTCATGTTTGTTCTCCTAGTCCCTTGAGGGGTGTGTCTCCTCCCCTTCAACTGCATTGATGTGAAAGAACAGAACAGGTGACAGCAAATTCCTGCCATAATGCCTTCCCCTGTCCGGTCATCAGATCAGTGTAGATGGAGAGGCGGCAAGGAGAGGAAGCCAGTTAAGACTTTTGAAATGCAATCTGGGACTTACAGATGGTTCTCCTTGTTGGGGCCGAAGGAGTCGTTGATGTCCCTCTGGAGGTGGATGGCCAGGTGGGGGATCCTCATGATCGGCCGGGGCACGTGAACCAGACGATGGACCAGCTTATCTCCAGTCTGCACCACAATAACACAACAACTCCCATGTAAGGTCCTCACAAACACACCTCCATTCTCCAGACACACTTCAACACATAGTTCATGCAAGTTCAGAAACCTAAGAATGGGCCAACATTAATGTTTCAGTTGTGAATGAAGGGTTAGATGGGTAGGGTTACATTGCCATACCTTGACCATAACACGACCGGCGATGGTCAGATCACGGTCAAACCAGGTGTTCCAGATTCCTCCTCCGTAGCACTCCACCCCGACCTGCAGACAGCCCTGTTTGGTCTTCTTGGACCGTGGCTTAATCTGAATCAACCACACAGAGAGAGAAGGGTGTCAAGTTAGCGACCAAATACAAGTATGACCTACTATCCCCAGTGGTTGGCGAAGTTAGCCCTGGGTCGTGTTCAGTAGGGTACACCGTAGCAAATCGTTTGGCAACGGAAAACTAATATTTTTGTTCTTAAAATGGACAAGTTCAGACATTACCTCCCTGTTTCAAAACATTTTGTCCCTAATGAACATGGCCCAGTTCTTTGCCCAGTGTAGAATTTCATCCTTACCCTCAGACAGGGGCTGTCTGTGTGTGCTCCAATCATAGTGAAGCCATTGCCTGGCTGGAAATGTCCGCCCACAGCAAAAGCGATGATGGAGGAGTAGTTACGGGTCACAAAGTACTGTTGAGAGAAAAGGAGTAGTTCATTCTCAATCAAGCACAGTTTGACAGGAAAATATTATTTGATCCCTATATGATGAAGCCCTATAATGCTGTGTAGATCAGTGTGGGACTGGAACCTCCATGTATTGACTGACCTTACTGGCAGGCTTGATGTTCCACTGCTCAGTCTCCTTCAGCTCAGTAAAGCCAGCCCCCAGCAGACGAGACTTACACTCCTCAACCACTGCTCACAAATAGGACAGAGTGAAAAGAGCAGGACATTAACTTCAAGCCACCTCGTTCCTTTTATGAGTTACAACCTGTGCAACCGGAGGACATATAAATTAAATGTCTGATAAGAGGGTGGCTTTAAGACAGCTCAGGAGGGGATCTAGACCAAGGATAGTGTGAATGGACTGTAAATGGATCAGAGTGCAAAGGTAGGCTGCACAACAAAACGGCATCAGTACAGGCTCGGAAAGAGGACATCTTATTTAAAGATCAAGGTCCACTCAAGTTAGGTTGGAATAGTCTACCACTGCATTTGGTTACATGCTCTTGACAGCTACATGCCTACAAAATATTATATTGCCATTGTTCTGAACCTGTAGCACTGACACCATTTCTTTAACTATCAAACTGCCAGTCCTAGAATGATTCGTGTTCTGACCGTGGTATGGAGACACTCCTTTGTTCACGAACTGGAGGAACTCCTTGGCAGCAGTCTGCACAGCTTCCTTTGAACTTTTCATGATCAGTGACTAGTGAAAGCAGAAGGATAACGTTACATGCCCTGCCTGACACAGCATAGTATAGCATTGCATTGGATTGGGAAGCAAAACAGAAAGAGAGATTGCTGAAAAGCAAGCAAAATACAATTTAGCAAGATGCAGTGTGATAACATGACAATAGACTGTTTGGCTAGTCCAAAAACAGATTACACGTTTAGCTGAGTGAAGAATTAGACAGCAGGCTAATCCTTGCTTGCTAAACTAGCTACCTTAGCTAGCTAACACAATGTAATGCAAACCTTAGACACAGCTAACGCAGCTTCTAAAAGTTGAATCAGACCACTCTGTGCTAGCTACACCGCTTGATAAGCCTACTGCAAAATCATAATTTATGGCGCTTACCTGCATAAATGTTTAACTGGACTTTTAAACTCTGTACCCGGTGTAAAGCACCCGAGAAATCTGACAGATTTGATTAAGACCACCGATGTAGAAACTAACAATGGGTAATTTGCGGGGAGGGGAACGTGGTATTGCCCTCTGCAGGCCAGGAGGTGAAAGTGAAACAAACAGTGGATAAGAACCAAATACAGTATACACAAGATCATTTCAAGCATCCAACTTGGCCCACTAATACTAGACATTTTAAAGATTGGAGACAATTTGGGAAGGATGACAGTCAAACAGGGATCAGTTTTCCCCACTTTTCTACAAACATTTTAAAGGATACGTATATATGGCATTTTTTAGCAATTTTACTGTGCTTTCCAGACCCCCTCAAAACATTTTAAACAAACAATATGTATCAATTATTTATGGAGATATGGTCATGTGAATCTAGTCTAATATCACCCCATGCACGCAGCTGGTTGGTGGCCATATTGGAAATTACTGCCAGGGGACTAATGGACAAAATCAGTTTTGGCACTATAGCCAAAATTACTTATTTAGACATTACCTAGCTGTGTGTGATATGTTAGTGGCTCTATCACAAAGTCGCAAAAATCTTCACGTAGCCGCTGGACTATGGTCAAAAGGACCTCAAAATGACCCCTATTAAAGTTGCAATATGTAACGTTTGGGACGCCCAGACCTAATTCACATAGAAATTATCTGTCATTCTCATTGAAAGCAAGTCTAAGATGCGGTAGATCTGTTCTATGTGTGCTATTTCTATGCTTCCCATCCTTAAGTTTAGTTGTTGCGTCTTTTACTTTCGGTTTTATACACCAGCTTCAAAATAGCTGTAAATACAATCTTTTTGGTTATGGAAAATATATTTAATAGCGGTTCAGATGGTACAATGATTCTTTACACTATACTTCAAATCAAATCAAAGTTTATTTGTCACGTGCGCCGAATACAACAGGTGTAGACCTTACAGTGAAATGCTTACTTACAGGCTCTAACCTATAGTGCGAAAAAAATAAATGTGTGTGTATGTAAGTAAAGAAATAAAACAACAGTAAAAAGAAATTTGAAAATAAGAGTAGCAAGGCTAAATACAGACATTGGTTAGTTAGGCTCATTGAGGTAGTATGTACATGTAGGTATGGTTAAAGTGACTAAGCATATATGATGAACAGAGAGTAGCAGTAGCGTAAATGGAGGGGTTGGCGGGTGGTGTAACACAATGCAGATAGCCCAGTTAGCCAATGTGCGGGAGCACTGGTTGGTCGGGCCAATTGAAGTCGTATGTACATGGATGTATAGTTAAAGTGACTATGCATATAAGATAAACAGAGAGTAGCAGCAGTGTAAAAGAGGGGCACACAATGCAAATAGTCCGGGTCTCCATTTGGTTACCTGTTCAGGAGTCTTATGGCTTGGGGGTAAAAACTGTTGAGAAACCTTCTTGCTTGTTTTTGTCACAAACTGAAATTTGGCGAACTCTTATAATTTTTTTCTGTATTACCTGTGGGATTTATTTAGTGGGCAGATAACATTAGCAATTGTTATATTGTTTGGAATGATTTGACCCTATTCTATCCTGAAGAAGGCACAGTGATGCTTAAAAGTTGGTGTTTCTTTTACCCAATAAATGACTGGGAGGTTATACATATGGAGTGTGCAACCCTTTGTTTTTATACCCTATTTTCTTCTAACAGGAAATCCAGATGGCAGCCATTTTATTAAAATATCAGTCCTGGTTGATTCACAGGCTTCCCAGACTGCCTTCAATCTTTAAAATAGTCCTTAAGGTAGCAAGTATTAGTGTACCAAGTTTTATACTTGTATTATAAAATTGTACAATTATTGAATTTATCCACTGGACTATATTGCGTGGCAGCAGAAAGATGAGCACCAAACCAAACTGTCATCCTCAACAGCCAGACAAATAATGTTACAATAATTAAATGTTTAAAAACAATAGTGTAGTATACAGCTTTCTGAAGAAGCAACATCATGGGTATTTGATTGCGTGCGTGCACGCGCGTTTATCTATCACTTTGTGTAGTCAGTTAGCGATAAGCTACTAATGATACTGCAAGTGTCTTATGAGTAGATAGAAAGGCTTTCCCACTAACATTCTCAATTAAATGTTAACTAGAAAGTATGCCTACCTGGCAGAATGATATCATGATTATTATTTGTTTCAATTGGGAGGGGATTTGTTTTGCAAACTCTGCCATCGCAGTAGCCTACAGAAACATCGCTCGAGCTTAATTTCGTTCGCATTCCGCCACTGTGTCAAAACGCAACCAGGAGAGTCTTCAGCCTTGTCACTGAAAGATAGCCACACGAGACTGTGGCTTGAATAGAGCAGCTCGCCACAAGACAAGATTATACTTCACTACCATGGTTCGTCTGTTATGAGGTTTGAGAAGTGAGAACACACCACACATTAGGGGGGAGGCGCAGGTGACTACTTAACTTTAGAAACTGTACCTTGCGGTTTCTCATGAGAGGAAGAATGCATTATTTTTTAGAAGTGAGACCTTTAGTGTGATGTAGATAGCCTAAATGGGATGCTAATAAAAATGTGTATTGATCAGTAAAATGAACATCAGCACTCAGCAGTGCCACAGTACACATACCTGTGCAAAATCCTCTCACACCCTCTCACAAACTCCCTTAAATTCAAATAATGTATTGCTCTGCTGTATGTGTCAATAGGGCATTTATTAAGGGAATCATTGAAATTAATTATTAATAACAGAAACATAGCACTTGATAGGTTTTCCTGTTATTAACCTGGAGGATGAGTTCTAACCATCACGTACATACACTTGATATAACCCTCCTCGGTCTTGTGGTGGTGTCTATCATCTATCATTGTTGCTGGAGCAGGAAGTGGACCTCTTGACACATAGTTTATTATTAAGTGGTGGTTGTACTGCAGAGTCCCTAGACACAGCCCAAGAGATGTATTGTCATTGTGAAAGTCACACATAGAAGATAGAATACATTTACACAGCACCACTTCCTCCTCTCAGACAGCACAAGATCATGTAACTGTTTCAAACCTGTCAAAGGACCATCACTTTGCCTTTTATTCTGCTGTCGGTCTGAGCAGAAAATATTGGCCTAGCTTTTCGTTCTGCAGCTGGTCATTATGTGCTTTCTGTCTTGCTCTGCTTCTGCTGATATGGGGTGTGTGCACCAATCCTCAAGATAAGAGTCGTTTTCTCAATATACACAAATATACACAACAAAAAAGGGAAGATTACATGTCCTAAGATTTCTTTTAATGTTGGCGGCATTTCTGTTAATATTCAAACCCTTTCTAACAATATAAGGTTAACCCGGGACAATGTGAACCGAGTAAGAACAGTATTATTGTTTATTATACATCTTTCTCTTTGCAGTTTTGATGCACTTGGTCAACTCAAAATACATTTTCACTTCACTATTCATGCTCAAGACAACCAATCGCATGAAACAATACACTCACAATGGTTTCCCTTCCCGTTTACAGAGACACAAGTGAAAACATTAGAAAAAGAAAGAGCAGTGCTTTAATCTGTCCAAACCGAACACTTAACATATTATTTGTAACATGTACGATAAGTGGAGGGGTTGAATATCAAGTGTCATATCTGTTTGAGACAAGTGATATCAACAGCACTTTTAAATTGCTACAGTGTGATAATGAAAGTCACAGTTGACAGAAATGTTATAGTTGCAAAATCCTCTCACAACCTCCCTCAAAACCTCCTCTAAGTCCCTCACAAACTCCAGGGTCCTCATTTAAAACCATTGTGTAATTTTCACACTAAATATATGCGTGTGCCATTTCTGAAAATACTGCGCACCTACAGAAATAGAGATTTATAAATATGGAGCACGCCATGCATAAGCATGTTTCCCATTATAAATCCTGTCCTGAAACTGTACGCTCGTGAAAGAGCATTAAAACTCCACCTGAAAACACCCATCATTCAGCTGTCCTGGTGCACCAAAAAAAAAAAAAAAAAAATGTCAAGAGAAGCCAGTTTGGATTTGGCTTCAGACCAATCACATCACAAGTCAAACGTGTGCCCCAGGCTTGAGAGGATTGAAGTTCAACATGTAGCTAGATGAAGTAGGTTAATGTTAACTAGTTGGCCAGGCGTATTGTTGTCCATGAAAGGAAGTTAGTCTAGCGAGCAAGTATTTTAGCCAGGTAGCCTAGGACAACAAAAACTAAAAGAGTGTACTGTATGACAGAGTGATAGACCGTTTAGGCAACATGAAAGAGGAGGATGGCATCGTTATTTTTCTACAAGTAGGGTGAGTCGACATGTTTTTTATACTTGCACGCACACACAGACACAGAAATCAGTACCATGGACAGCCATGTCATATTTAGTTTACGTTGATTAGTCTAAATATTTTAGTTGTCACTGTATTAGACTAAGCATAGGTGATTATGATGAAATGTTGAAGTTGAAAAGGTGCTGGAATAGTGGAGGCAGCTCCTGTCTTTGTGACTTGCGGCAATTCTCCATTAAATCAACAGTTGTTTAGTAGTCAGAAACATTATGTCACGTTCTGACCTTTATTTCCTTTGTTTTGTCAAAATTTAGTATGGTCAGGGCGTGAGTTGGGGTGGGCAGTCTATGTTTGTATTTCTATGTTTTGCTATTTCTGTGTTTGGCCTGATATGGTTCTCAATCAGAGGCAGCTGTCAATCGTTGTCCCTGATTGGGAACCCTATTTAGGTAGCCTGTTTTGTGTTGGGTTTTGTGGGTGGTTGTCTTCAGTCTTTGTGTGTCTGCACCAGATAGAACTGTTTCGGTTTTCACGTGTGTTGTTTTGTATTTTGGAAGTGTTCAGTTTATTGTCTTTTATTAAACATGATGAACACTAATCACGCTGCGCTTTGGTCCTCTCCTTCTTCCACAGAAGAAAACCGTTACACATTAAACAAAGGTGTGGTTTAATTTATTCTGCCATTGTGTTTTCTTATTGTCTAGGCTTTAGGCCTATATATCACGGTGTCAAGGCATATGAACTAACAGGTTATAGAGCCAACAATGCAATTATCACAACACAGGTTGTAATATGGCTTTTTTTCAGGATTGGCTTCCCCGGTGATTTTACCCACGCACCCCTACTGGTGCACACACGTTCTGTGGTCCATTTTATAAGTACGAAGGGTTTATAAATGAGGCCCCTGGACTTTATTGCCCTGCTGCAGATCTATTAATAAGGCATTGGTATATAAAAAGGAAATAATTGAATGATTATAATAACTAGTTTTATCATAAACATAGCACTGGGTAGGTTCATTTCCTGTTATTAACCTGGAGGACCCGATCTAACACTCTATTCCACATCAAGTAACTCATACAAGCAGTAACATTAGATCTGCCAAGGCAGCAGCTAATGGGGATATATAATAAATACAAATAAAAATAACCATCACTTACATACACTTGATATAGACCCCCCTCAGTCTTGTGGTGGTGTCAGAATATATCATTGTTTCTAGAGCAGGAAGTGGACCTCTTGACATATGTATTTATTGTTATGCAATATGTAGTGGTTGCACTGGATAGCCCCTAGACACAGCCCAAGAGATGTGTTGTCATTGTGAAAGTCACACTTAGAATACATTTACACAGCACCACTTCCTCCTCTCAGACAGCACAAGATCATGTAACTGTTTCATACCTGTCAAAGGACCATCACTTTGGTTTGCCTTTTGTTCTGCTGTCGGTCTGAGCAGAAAATATTGGACTAACGTTTGGTTCTGCAGTTGGTCATTATGTGTGGAAGATGTGCATTCAGGCTTTCTCTGCTTCGGCTGGTGTGGGGTGTGTGCACAGCTTTTGAAGGTAAGATTTGTCCTTTTCTTAAACACACAGCATGCATGTACAGTTTGTACAACACTGAAAAAGGAAAGGGGCCCTGTCCTCATATTTCATTTGCGAAATTTTAACAGCATTAGTATTACCTCATATAAGAATAGGAGTTCCACAATCTGAACTGCATTTATGGAAGCAGAAACTGTGTCAGAATACACACACATATATATATATATATATGCACACACACACCTTTCTCCAATGCAACAAATTGGGCATTGCAATTGTTATGCAAAACAAACATTTAAATGTAACAATACACTCACAAACCATTTTCCTTCATGTTTACAGAGATTCAAGTGAAAACATTGGAAACAGGAGCAGATTTGGGCACTCCAGCCTGTCCAAACCAAACCATTCATGACATGATGTCTGTAATATGTAAGTTAGATAGAGTGATAAGTGGTGGGAATGACTGTCAAGTGTCTCTTCGGTTTGACCAAAATGGTACAAACAGCACTTGTGAACCCAGAGTCACACTGCAGACAGAGAGTGACAGAGTGTTTCTACACATCAGCAACATACAACCATCTGATGAAGGGATCTACACCTGTCAGTGTGCATATAATGGAGGAACAGATTTTTTGCATCTCAATATTTCTGTCAATGGTAAGTGTTTGGTTTGCGTGTCACATTTAGCTTGTACTGTGAATGTTTGGTCTCATTTAGTCATCTCTACCATCTCAGTCCAAGTGAACTGGATTGTAATAAAAATAGTGTTCAAACTGAGCATCTGTCAACAATGTAAATGACCAGAGTGGAGGAAGAGAAACAAGCCATATAGGATCACAATGACTTCTTCTCTTTTCTTTTTCAGGATCCCATGTCTCAAACAACCTTTCTTTCCTACGTCCTTTCATGAAAATAGCAGCCTTTGCAGGATTTGTAGCTGTCGTGGTCCTTGTTGGAATAATCACGAGGAAATGTAATCTCAAGTAAGATATTCTTATTAGCTTGTTAAAATAAAAGTTGATGGGTATTTGACATATTTGGTCCTTGAATGAATCAATTAATTTGTTATAGAGGTACTGTAATAATATACTGTAAGTTCAATCTCAAATAGCAATGTGATCTACAATTCATATAGAGAACTATGGGCCTCAGAAATAAGCGGTAGGCTATACTGTAGGTCTAAGATATGTTTCTGCTCTATTGCCAACTAAATGTCAATGGTGTGACTACAAAGAGCTGGCAAGAGAGTATAAACAGATCTGAGATCATATGAAATACCCTAATGTATGATATAGGCTACTTGACCTACGTTTAAGTCTGACTCGATAAGGTTATTGTAGGTCACTAATAACTGAACTGTTGAGGCTTCTCACTTCCTGCCTTGTCAAAAATTTGTGTCGGAGCAAAGCATGCACGCAGAAACACACGTACAAACATTTTGTTCCAGAAAGCATCAGCTGTGTAAAACCATGTTATGCTACGTTCATTCACTGGTCTTCTCTTCTTTTACACAGCAGGAAAACTCAGCAGAAAGCGGCGTACACCTTTAAAGAGGTGATGCACCGACACTGTCTTTTCTGTCAGGGATGTTGCTTGATATTACCTGGAGTCATAAGACTGTCAGGGCTGTTATACTTGATGTTACCTGGAATTGAATGACTGTTCTTGCTTGCTCTGTTACCTGTAGTCGTAAGACTGTCAGGGCTGTTCTTGCTTGCTCTGTTACCTGTAGTCGTAAGACTGTCAGGACTGTTATTGCTTGCTGTTACCTGTAGTCTCAAGGCATCTACAGACTATGCTCTTTCACATTTTCAATTGAATTTGCCAACATTTACAAATATTTCCAAAGCCCCATATGAGATTTAACAGTGTAATATGGTGACATATTGTTAATGTATTTGTAGGAGGAGCAACAGGACTTGGAGCCCTACAGCACGTTCACAAGGAGAGACAATGGGCTTTACTCAACCCTCCAGCTCACACATTCTAACCCCTGAACTCTGGCACCAATGACAACAGGGCATTAGACACCTTTTTCTATCACTGTGGGTTAAATAGTATTTCACCAGCCCTGTATTTACAACTGTACAGTATATCAATTTACTGTATGTCTTGATTACTGTAATGCCCCTATTTTTACAGCTGATACTGACTTTATATAGTTCCATTGATTGGTTAATGACACCTGGCTGAATAGGTCCTGTACTGTAGATCGTCTTCTGTTGCTGTAAATATCAGCACTTACTGTATGAATCCTGCACATTATGTTACGTAGAATCAAGTAGAAACAATGTTTGTCACGTTCCTGACCTGTTTCTGTTAGTTTTGTATGTGTTAGTTGGTCAGGACGTGAGTTTGGGTGGGCAGTCTATGTTTTCTGTTTCTATGTTTGTTTAAGGGTTGCCTGGTATGGCTCTCAATTAGAGGCAGGTGTTTGGCGTTTCCTCTAATTGAGAGTCATATTATTAAGGTAGGTGTTTTCACACTGTTTGTTGTGGGTGGTTGTCTCCTGTGTCTGTGTATGTCGTTGCGCCACAAGGGACTGTTTTCGGTTTGTTTATATGTTCGGTTTTTGTGTAGTCTGTTTTTTCCCTGTTCGTGCGTTCTTCGTGTTTCATGTGAGTTCGTCGTTCAGGTCTGTCTACATCGTTTATTTGTTTTGTAATTATCCAAGTGTATTTCGTTTCGTCTTGTAAAATAAATTCATTATGTCTACATACCTTGCTGCGCATTGGTCTTCCGATCCCTCTCTCCTCGTCGGAGGAGGAAGAGCTAGAGCACCGTTACAATGTTCCTGTGGACAGATGTGATCATGTGCATTTCCACCAGGTGTTAGTGTTTTTTATTTGTAAAAGATACTCCCTGCAGCAGTAGAGATTTAGGCATCATCAGAACATGCATTTTCCTTGCTTTCAATGTTCCATCTCCATGTATCATGTAGGCCTCATTAATTACATGTGAAGAGATGTAACGACAACTAAACCATTAATTAAAACTTCATTTCCAAACAGATCCATGACCTCTATAGTAATATGTATAATGTATTGGCTGTATGTATCTAACCCAGCATGTACACTCTAGAGGAAAACTCACTTATCCACATCAGGCTTATATGATATAAGAACCCTTCAGCCTTGTGGTGGTGCAGAATCTATCATTGTTTGTGTCTAAAGAAGGAAGTGGACCTGTTGAGGCGGCTGTTGTTAATATGTTGGCCTCTTTGTGTTCTGCAAAGACCAAGATGCACTAGCAGAGGTGCAAGTGTTTCTGTGAAACAGTAAGACAGAAGCTAGAAAACACTTCATCCTCTCAGCTCTCAAGATTCATTATAACTAGGCAACCCAAGTTTGACTTTGTTTCTCTATTGAACAACTAACGTTGGATAGACGTTGAGTTCTGTACTCAGTCTGAGCAGACAACATTGTGTAAGTAATGTTTGGTTCTGCAATTGGCCAGTATGTTTGTATTCAGGCTACTTCTGCTTCTGGTGCTGTGGGGTGCAGTTAGTCAATAAGAAATTAACTTTTGCTCAATGTCAATCCCATGAAACAGTACACTCACATCCGTTTCCCTTCATGTTGGCAGTGACTGAAATAAAGACATCTGTCTGCCCAATAATTTTTTGTAATATGTAAGATTGAGTGATAAGTGGGGGGAATGACTGTCAAGCTAACAATTGGCTCATTCATCCCCCTCTCCCCTGTAACTATTCCCCAGGTGTCAACGGTGGGTGTAGCTGGTGCATGGAAGTCAGGCGCAGGAGAGCTGAGATGAGTGGACAAAGCACTTTACTTGGCAATCATTAGAACAGAACACAACCGCGTCACAAAAACAAATGCCCAAAGACCAAGTGAGGCAGCACAAAGAACAAAAACCAAGTACCGGCTACCACAAAGCACGGGTACAAAACAAACCCCGGCGCAACCAGCCGGAAGCGTGCCAACCTTGACAATAAACAATACCCCACACAGACATGGAGGGAACATAGGGCTAAATACACATAGTAATTATGAGTAGATGTAAACCAGGTGTGTAGGAAAACAAGACAAAATGAAAAATGGAGCAGCGATGGCTAGAAGACCGGTGACAACGACCGCCGCCCGAACAAGGAGAGGGACCAACTTCGGCTGAAGTCGTGACACTCCAGCAGCGGGCCAACACCAGCCTCGGGGATGACCCAGAGGGCGAGGCGCAGAGTGAGCCGGATGGAGACGGTGGAACTCCCGCAGCATTGAAGGGTCCAATACGTCCTCCACCGGGACCCAGCATCTCTCCTCCGGACCGTACTCTTCCCAGTCCACGAGGTACTGAAGGCCCCTCGCCCGATGCCTCGAATCCAGTATGGCGCAATGGAGTATGCCGGGACCCCCTCGATGTCCAGACTCCTGGAGTGGGCCAGCCCCCAACGGACTGAGGAGAGACACATGGAACGAGGGGTTAATACGGTAATCGGGGGGAAGCTGTATCCTGTAACTTACCTCGTTCAGTCTCCTCAGGACTTTAAAATGGCCCCACAAACTGCGGTCCCAGCTTCTTGCAGGGCAGGCGGAGGGGCAGGTTTCGGGTCGAGAGCCAGACCCGGTCCCCCGGTGTGAACACCGGGGCCTCACTGCGGTGACAGTCTGCACTGGCTTTCTGGCGCACCACGGCCCGCTGGCGGTGAACATGAGCGGCGTCCCATGTCTCCTCCGCGCCTGAACTAGTCGTCCACCGCAGGAGCCTCAGTCTGACGCCAAGGCGCCAGAACCGGCTGATTCCCCCTTCCAGTGCGTACTGGGGTGAGGTTAGTGGAGGAGTGGCGAAGCGAGTTCTGAGCCATCTCGGCATAGGGCACGAACGCCGCCCACTCCCCCGGCCCGTCCTGGCAATAAGATCGCAGAAACCTAGCCACATCCTGGTTCACTCTCTCCACCTGCCCATTACTCTCGGGGTGAAATCCCGAGGTAAGGCTGATCGAGACCCCCAGATGTTCCATGAATGCCCTCCAGACCATCGAAGTGAACTGGGAACCCCGATCAGACACTATATCCTCAGGCACCCCGTAGTGCTGGAAGATGTGCGTAAACAAGGCCTCCGCGGTCTGTAGGGCCGCAGGGAGACCGGGCAGAGGAAGGAGACGGCAGGACTTAGAGAAACGATCCACAACAACCAGGATCGTGGTGTTTCCCTGTGATGGGGGAGATCGGTAAGGAAATCGATCAACAGGTGCGACCATGGACGTTGTGGAACGGGTAAGGGGTGTAGCTTACCTCTGGGCAGGTGCCTAGGAGCCTTACACTGAGCGCACACCGAGCAGGAGGAAACAAACCCTCACGTCCTTAGCCAAAGTGGACCACCAGTACTTCCCACTCAGACAGCGCACCGTCCGACCGATGCCTGGATGACCAGAGGAGGGTGACATGTGTGCCCAATAGATCAGCCGGTCACGGACAGCAGACGGAACGTACAGATGCACAGCGGGACACTAGAGGGGAGCGGGTTCTGCACATAATGCCTGCACAATGTCCGCGTCCACCTCCCACACTACCGGCGCCTCCAGGCGGGAAGTATGGGGGTGGGATCCATGGGCCGCTCCTCTGTGTCATACAGCCGGGACAGTGCGTCTGCCTTCTGGGAACCTGTTCTGGAAGAAAGGGTGAAAACAAAACGGGTGAAAAACTTGCCCCACCTGCCTGGCTGGCGAGGGTTCCGTCTCCTCGCGGCCCGGATGTACTCCAGATTGCAGTGGTCAGTCCAGATGAGAAAAGGGTGTTTAGCCCCCTCAAGCCAATGTTTCTACGCCTTCACGACAGCCAACAGCTCCCGGTCCCCCATGTCATAGTTTCGCTCCGCTGGGCTGAGTTTCCTCGAGAAGAAGGCACAGGGGCGGAAGTTCTGTGGCGTACCCGAGCGCTGAGAGAGCACAGCTCCTATCCCAGCCTCGAACGCATCCAAATCCACTACAAACGCCAAAGAGGGATCCGGATGGGCCAGCACGGGCCAGCACTTTTCAACGGTGGGTGTAGCTGGTGCATGGAAGTCAGGCGCAGGAGAGCAGAGATGAGTGGACAAAGCACTTTACTTGGCAATCATGAGAACAGAACGCAACCACGTCACAAAACAAATGCCCAAAGAACAAGTGAGGCAGCACAAAGTGCCGGCTGCCACAAAGCACGGGTACAAAACAAAACCCGGCGCAATCAGCCAGAAGCGTGCCAACCTTGACAATAAACAATACCCCACACAGACATGGAGAGAACAGAGGGCTAAATACACATAGTAATTATGAGATGTTAACCAGGTGTGTAGGAAAAGACAAAACAAATGGAAAATGAAAGGTGGAGCGGCTATGGCTAGAAGACCGGTGACGCCGAACAAGGAGAGGGACCAACTTCGGCGGAAGTCGTGACACCAGGTCATTGCTGTGAATGAGAACGTGTTCTCAGTCAACTTACCTTGGAAAATAACAGGGGGGGGGGGGGGGGGGGGGAGTGTTATTTCAGACTGACCATACTGGTACAGACTTCACTTGTGACCCCAGAGTAACACTACATAGAGAGTGGCAGAGTGTTTCTATACAACCATCAATATTTCTGTCAAAGTATTCCTACACGGTGTTTGGTCTGATGGTGTATATTACCTCTGCTTACTTCACTGAAATTCAGTGACCTTTAAACTGCTACAGTGTGATAACGAAAGTCACAGTTGACAGAAATGTTGTAGGTGCTAAATCCTCTCTCAACCTCATTTATAACCATTGCGTAAATTTCACACTAAATATGTGTGCCATTTCTGCAAAGACTGCACACCTGCATGTTTCCCATTATAAATCAGACCTGTCCTGAAACTGTACGTGCTTGAAAGAGCATTAAAACTCCACCTGAAAAAGCTCATCATTCAGCTGTGAATGGTCCTGGTGCACCAAAAAAAAAAGTGTCAATGGAAGCCAGTTTGGATTTGGCTTCAGACCAATCACATCACAAGCCAAATATCTTTATTGACAGAAAAAAACGTGAGTAGTTACATCTCATTGTGTTGTTGTACTCCGGTGGCTAACTAGCTAGCTAAAAATCTGCCCTTTCCCAAATTAGCCATGGAAGGAGATTTAATCTTGTGATTTTACTTAATTCTCCATACTGGCCACTGATCATAACAGCGATTCTGATCCAACCATAAATTAATATATTGTACCCCTGGCTTGAGAGGATGGAAGTTCAACATGTAGCTAGATGTAGAAGGTTAATGTTAACTAACTGGCCTGGCGTATTGTTGTCCATGAAAGGAAGTTAGTCTAGTGAGCAATTATTTTAGCCAGGTAGTCCAGGACAACAAAAACTAAAAGTGTGTACTGTATGACAGAGTCATAGACCGTTTAGGCAACATGAAAGAGAGGAGGATGAAATTGGTATTTCTCCACAAATAGGGTGAGTCAACATGTTTTTCTACTTGCACATACACACACAGAAATCAGTACCATGGACAACCACAACATATTTAGCTTATGTTGATCGGACTAAATAGTCTTGGGTATCTTTTAGTTGTCACTTTATTAGACTAAGCATATGTGATTATATGTTGAAATGGTGCTGGAATAGTGGAGGCAGCTCCTGTTTTCTTTGTGACTTGAGGTTACTCTCCATGGTTCTAAATCAATAGTTGTTTAGTAGTCTGAAAATGTTGGAAACATTACTTTGCTTGTCCATGCTGTCGGTTATATAACTGTTTGTTATATTCAATATGTTTTGTAGACTTCACCGGACAGATGTTGCTCTCTAGTTGAGTAATTAAACAAAGGTGTGGTTGAAATCATTCTGCCACTGTCTTCTTATTGTCTCGGCCTTTAAGGCCTATATATCACAGTGTCAAGGCATATGAACTAACAGGTTATAGCGCAAACAATTCAATTATCACAGCACATAGGTGATTTTACCCACGCACCCCTACTGGAGCACAGTCTATTTTATAAATGACGCCCCTGGACGTTATTGCCCTGCTGCAGATGTATTAAAAAGGCATTGGTATATAAAGGTAATAATTTAATGATTATAATAATGTTATATCCTAAACATACCACTTGGTAGGTTCATTTCCTGTTATTAACCTGGAGGACCAGATCTAACACTCTATTCCACATCAAGTAACTCATGCAAGCAGTAACATTAGATTTAAAAAACAGATTAAAAAAACACCTAATCGAACAGCAGGGACTGTGAAGCAACACACACACGATAGCATGCGCACTATAGACACACGTACACATGGACTTTGTACTGTATGTATGTGGTAGTGGTGGAGTAGGGGCCTGAGGACACACAGTCTGTGAATGTATTGTAATGTTTTTAAAATTGTATAAACTGCCTTAATTTTGCTGGACCCCAGGAAGTGTAGCTGCTGCCAAGGGGATCCATAATAAATACAAATACAAATAACCATCACTTACATACACTTGATATAGACCCCCCTCAGTCTTGTGGTGATGTCTATCATCTATCATTGTTGCTGGAGCAGGAAGTGGACCTCTTGACACATAGTTTATTATTATATGTGGTGGTTGTACTACATAGCCCCTAGACACAGCCCAAGAGATGTGTTGTCATTGTGAAAGCCACACATAGAAGATAGAATACATTTACACAGCACCACTTCCTCCTCTCTGACAGCACCAGATCATGTAACTGGGTCAAACCTGTCAAAGGACCATCACTTTGGTTTGCTTAAGTTTAACTTTGTTCTGCTGTCAGTCTAAGCAGAAAATATTGGACTAACGTTTGGTTCTGCAGTTGGTCATTATGTGTGGAATACGAGCATTCAGGCTTTCTCTGCTTCTGCTGGTGTGGGGTGTGTGCACAGCCTTTCAAGGTAAGATGTCCTTTTATCGAATACACAGCATGCATGTACAGTTTGTACAACACTGAAAAAGGAAAGAGGTCCTGTCTTCACATTTTATTTGTGAAATGTTAATGGCATTAGCATTACCTCGTATAACAACAGGAGTTCCACTCAGCACAATCTGAACTGCATTCAGATAAGAAGCAACATTTGTGTCCGAATATTCTCTTTTTTGTTATACACCTTTCTCTTATGCAACAAACGGTGCATTGCAATTGTCATGACAGTCAATGCAAAACAAACATTTTAAATGTAACAATACACTCACAAACCATTTCCCTTCATGTTTACAGAGATTCAAGTGAAAACATTGGAAAGAGGAGCAGATTTGGGCACTCTAGCCTGTCCAAACCAAACCATTCATGACATGATGTCTGTAATATGTAAGTTAGATAGAGTGATAAGTGGTGGGAATGAGTGTCAAGTGTCTCTTCGGTTTGACCAAAATGGTACAAACAGCATTTGTGACCCCAGAGTCACACTGCAGACAGAGAGGGACAGAGTGTTTCTACACATCAGCAACATACAACCATCTGATGAAGGGATCTACACCTGTGAGTGTGTACATAATGGAGGAACAGATTCTTTGCATCTCAATATTTCTGTCAATGGTAAGTGTTTGGTTTGCGTGTCACATTTAGCTTGTACTGTGAATGTTTGGTCTCATTTAGTCATCTCTACCATCTCAGTCCAAGTGAACTGGATTGTAATAAAAATAGTCTTCAAACTGAGCATCTGTCAACAATGTAAATGACCAGAGTGCAGGAAGAGAAACAAGCCATATAGGATCATAATGACTTCTTCTCTTTTCTTTTTAAGGATCCCATGTCACAAACAACCTTTCTTTCATACGTCCTTTCATGACAATAGCAGCCTTTGCAGGATTTGTAGCTGTCGTGGTCCTCGTTGGAATAATCACGAGGAAATGTCATCTCAGGTAAGATATTCTTATTAGCTTGTTAAAATAAAAGTTGATGGGTATTTTACATATTTGGTAATTTAAACCTGTTAGGCTGGCTGGCCCGACACCGGTACACTTATGACAACATCCAGCTCAAGTGCAGGGCGCGAAATTCAAAAGATATTTTTTTAAAATATTTAACTTTCACACATTAACAAGTCCAATACAGCATATGAAAGGTACACATCTTGTGAATCAAGCCAACATGTCCGATTTTTAAAATGTTTTACAGGGAAGACAAAATATGTAAATCTATTAGCTAACCACGTTAGCAAAAGACACCACTTTTCTAACTCCATCAGTTTCTTACTCCATCACTAGCTATCACAAATTCGACCAAATAAAGAAATAAATAGCCACTAACCAAGAAAAAACTTCATCAGATGACAGTCTGATAACATATTTATTGTATAGCATATGTTTTGTTCGAAAAATTTGCATATTTCAGGTATAAGTCATAGTTTACATTTCAGCTACAATCAGAAATTGCACCGAAAGCAGCCATAATATTTACAGACACCAACGTCAAATACCTAATTACTCATCATAAAACATTTCTGAAAAATACATAGTGTGCAGCAATTGAAAGACAGGCATCTTGTGATTCCAGACAATATTTCCGATTTATTAAATGTTTTACAGCGAAAACAAAATGTAGCGCTATATTAGCGTAGCCACAATAGCCAGAAACACTTGGGCGCCCACGACCAGTTCACATGCACGACAGATATATGAAATAACATCATAAATTGGGTCTTACTTTTGCTGATCTTTCATCAGAATGTTGAACAAGGGGTCCTTTGTCCAGATGAGTCGTTGTTTGGATTCAGAATGGCAACTTTGCCTCTTCATTTAGCATGGGCACTAGCCGAGTGGCACGGATCTCTCCAACGTAAACACAGTCAGAGAACGGAACACGGCAAAACTCCCGAAAAAATTTCAATAATCTGATTAAACTATATTGAAAAAACATACATTACGATGATATGGTCACATGTATCAAATAAAATCCGAGCCGGAGATAGTTGTCGTCCATTACGGCAGCAAAACAGAAGGCAATCCCACTTCCAAGTCGCGCGCTTCAGAGTACCGGAAGTGGACGGTCACGTCAAAGAAATAGCTTTTATTCCACCTCAGACCAAGATAAACACAAAATTTCTTCTTTCACATCCTCTTCACACCCAGAGGAAGGCGTATGGAGTGTACGTAGACTCCTACGTGTCATGACCATGTATAGGCAGGAAGTTGAGCATATATTTCTGACATTCCACTTCCTGGTCAGGGAAAGTGCTGCCAAATGAGTTCTGTTTCACTCAGAGAAATAATTCAAACGGTTTTAGAAACTAGAGAGTGTTTTCTATCCAATATTAATAATAATATCCATATTGTACGAGCAAGAATTGAGTACGAGGCCGTTTGAAATGGGCACGATTTCACTGGCTACTCAATACTTTCCCTTGCAGCCATAAGAAGTTGAATCAATTACTTTGTTATGGTACTGTAATAATACACTGTAAGTGCAGTATTGGTTTGTGCTCTCTTGCCAACTAAATGTCAATGTTGTGACTATGAGTGAGACAAAGATCTGGCAAGAGAGCATGAACAGATCTATCTGAGGTCATGTGAAATAACCTGATGTATGACATCGACTACTTGACCTACGCTCAACTCTGACTCGATAAGGTTATTGTAGGACACTAATAACTGAACTGTTGAGGCTTCTCACTTCCTGCCTTGTCAAATATGAGTGTTAGAAAAAAACATGCATGCAGCCAAGCACAAACACACAAACATTTTGCTCCAGAAAGCATCAGCTGTTTAAAACCATGTTATGTTACGTTCATTCACTGGTCTTCTCTTCTTTTACACAGCGGGAAAACACAGCAGAAAGCGGTGTACACCTTTAAAGAGGTGATGCAACAACACTGTCTTGTCTGTCAGGGCTGTTATTGCTTGATGCTACCTGTAGTCAATACTGTCAGGGCTGTTATTGCTTGATGTTACCTGTAGTCAATACTGTCAGGGCTGTTATTGCTTGCTCTGTTACCTGTAGTCCCAATACTGTCAGAGCTGTTATTGCTTGCTCTGTTACCTGTAGTCATAATACTGTCAGGGCTGTTATTGCTTGCTCTATTACCTGTAGTCAATACTGTCAGGGCTGTTATTGCTTGCTCTGTTACCTGTAGTCATAATACTGTCAGGGCTGTTATTGCTTGCTCTGTTACCTGTAGTCATAATACTGTCAGGGCTGTTATTGCTTGCTCTGTTACCTGTAGTCATAATACTGTCATGGCTGTTATTGCTTGCTCTGTTACCTGTAGTCATAATACTGTCAGGGCTGTTATTGCTTGCTCTGTTACCTGGACTCGTAAGGAATCTGCAGACTATGCTCTTTCACATTTTCAATTGAATTTGCCAACATATTTCCACAGCTCCATATGACATTTAACAGTGTAATATGGTGACATATTGTTAATGTATTTGTAGGAGGAGCAACAGGACATTGAGCTCTACTGCACGCTCACAAGGAGAGACAGTGGGCTTTACTCAACCCTCCAGCTGACACATTCTAACCCCTGACCTCTGGCACCGTTGACCAATGACAACAGGGAGTTAGACAACTTTTTCTATCACTAGGGGTTAAATAGTATTTCACCAGCCCTGGATATACAACTGTAGAGTATATCAATTTACTGTATATCTTGATTACTGTAATGCCCCTATTTTTTTACAGCTGATACACCTCAACTTTACATAGTTCCATTGATTGGTTACTGACACCTGGCTGAATAGGTCCTTTACTGTAGATCGTCTTCTGTTGCTGTAAATATCAGCACTTACTGTATGAATCCTGCACAGTATGTTACCTCGAACCAAGTAGAACCAATGTTGCTGTGGAAAGATGATATCAGTTACGTGGAACCAATGTCCCTGTGGACTGATGATGTGAATCCTGCACATTATGTTACGTAGAACCAATGTTCCTGTGGACAGATGTGATCATGTGCATTTCCACCAGGTGTCACTGTATTGCATTTGTAAAATATATTCCCTGCAGCAGTAGAGATGTACAGTCATCATCACAACAATCTTCATGCTTCTTGGGGGAAGGGGGGGCTTGCCTGTTTTGCATGTTATTTTGGCATTAATACGTGTCACATTTCAGTTTGCGAACAATGTAAAAAAAAAGATAGGATTGAGTTAATAAAGCCGCATACAAAATGGTTTCTTTTTTGTTTTCTTGGGTAAGGCAGCTCCAATATGCAGGTGTTTCAGCCTAGTTCAGTGCTTTCTGTGGTGGTGAGGCAGGCCAGCAGAAAATAGGAGCACGGCCCAGCATTGCACCGTGTTTGGCTAGGTGTTCTGTCACTCATGGGGACACTACGTCACCCGCCTTTATTAAAGGGTAGACATCAAGAATGTGAGCCCTTTGGGTCCTGCCATAGACTTAAATTAGAAGTGCCCTTCCATGAAGGCTCAAGGTCATTGGCCACAGATATCCTTGTCATATGAAGAGAAATAATGAAGAGAAATTATAGATAAAACGTATCGTTGCTCATCGGCCATTGGACATAAAGATTATACAACGAGTTTGGAAATCGCAAATTCAACAATGAGTCATTTGGAAGGAATCAGAGGCTAACTGCAAGCGTTGAAAAGAAACCACTAACATTAGCCTGCTATTCAATGGAGTGGATGTGTTCCCACCATAAATCCAGAGAATGCCAGACTTTGATGACAAAATTTGCCCACAAAGGACCGCTGTGCCACCTTCACAAGGTGAGTCCGAAAATGTCTTGTATGCTGCTGCATAAATGATGTAATATGCAAGGGAGAAATGTATACTGTAGCTAAGAAAGTAATACTAAGTGTATGTTGTGTAGTAAGCTGTTAGTAGCCCATGTGCCTCACCCTAATAATTTGGTCTATTTTCACCAACATAGTATTGTAAACACATTGTTCGTGGTCAGGGGTGTGCTTGTTTGGCTACTTGTTTGTACAGCTTTGATAGTGCAGTGCTACTGATAGTAGTGGTGGTGCTTGGCTTGCACGTGCAACTTCAGCGCACAAAACATTCTATAATAGAATTGTGTTATTTGACATGTAAAATTAAAGCTCATTTAACGCGTCAAATAGTATTTTATGACGTGTATCTTTTTTGACACGCAAAGACCCAAATGGCATTCAATGTCCCTCACCATAATAATTTGGTATATTTTCACCTCTTAAATTTTGCCTACTGTTCTAACTTGGTGGTGCACATAAAGCCCATAACCTGTTTTAGAGAAATGTAATCATTGAATATTGTAAGTGTCACGTCCTGACCATAGTGCTTATGTGTTTTGCTTGTTTTAGTGTTGGTCAGGACGTGAGCTGGGTGGGCATTCTATGTTGTGTGTCTAGTTTGTCTGTTTCTGTGTCCAGCCTAATATGGTTCTCAAACAGAGGCAGCTGTCAATCGTTGTCCCTGATTGAGAATCATATATAGGTGGCTTGTTTTGTGTTGGGATTTTGTGGGTGGTTGTTTTCTGTGTCAGTGTTTGTGCCACACGGGACTGTGACGGTTAGTTTGTTTTGTTATTTTGTAATTGTATATTGTTTTCATGTTATTAAATCATGGAAACTTACCACGCTGTACATTGGTCCTCCGATCCTTCTCGCCTCTCCTCGTCCGATGAGGAGGACGAAATAGACTGCCGTTACAGAACCACCCACCTAACTCGGACCAAGCAGCGTGGCTACGGGCAGCAGCAGCGGCCCACTACACAGGACTCCTGGACATGGGAGGAAATTATGAACGGTAAAGGACCCTGGGCTAAGGTTGGAAAGGATCGCCTCCCATGGGAACAGCTGGAGGCAGCTAGGAGAGCAGAGGCAACCGGAGAGAGGAACCGGCGTTATGAAGGTACGCGGCTAGCACGGAAACCCGAGAGGAAATCCCAAAAATGGGGGGGGGGGGGGGGGCTAAAGGGTAGTGTGGCGAAGGCAGGTAGGAAACCTGCGCCCACTTCCCATGCTTACCGTGGAGAGCGGGGGTACGGGCAGACACCGTGTTATGCGGAAGAGCGCACGGTGTCTCCTGTACGTGTGCATAGCCCGGTGCGGGTTATTCCACCTCCCCGCACTGGACGGGCTACGGGGAGCATTCAACCAGGTAAGGTTGGGCAGGCTCGGTGCTCAAGGGAGCCAGTACGCCTGCACGGTCCGGTATATCCGGCGCCACCTTCCCACCCCAGCTCAGTACCACCGGTGCCTACACCACGCACCAGGCTTCCAGTGCGTCTCCAGAGCCCTGTTCCTCCTCCACGCACTCTCCCTGTGGTGCGTGTCTCCAGCCCAGTACCTCCAGTTCCGGCATCACGCACCAGGCCTACTGTGCGCCTCAGCAGGTCAGAGTCGGCCGTCTGTCCAACGCCGCCTGCACTGCTTGTCTGCTCAACGCCGCCTGCACTGCTCGTCTGCCCAGCGCCGTCTGAGCTGCCTGCCTGCCCAGCGCCGTCTGAGCCATCCGTCTGCCCATCGCCGTCTGAGCCATCCGTCTGCCCAGCGCCGTCTGAGCCATCCGTCTGCCCAGCGCCGTCTGAGCCATCCGTCTGCCCAGCGCCGTCTGAGCCATCCGTCTGCCCAGCGCCATCTGAGCCATCCGTCTGCCCAGCGCCATCTGAGCCGCCCGTCTGTCCCGAGCCGTTAGAGCCGTCCGTCAGTCAGGAGCCGCTAGAGCCGTCCGTCAGTCAGGAGCCGCAAGAGCCGCCAGCCAGTCAGGAGCCGCCAGAGCCGCCAGCCAGTCAGGAGCCGCCAGAGCCGCCAGCCAGTCAGGAGCCGCCAGAGCCGCCAGCCAGTCAGGAGCCGCCAGAGCCGCCAGCCAGTCAGGAGCCGCCAGAGCCGCCAGCCAGTCAGGAGCCGCCAGAGCCGCCAGCCAGTCAGGAGCCGCCAGCCAGTCAGGAGCCGCCAGCCAGTCATGAGCCGCCAGCCAGTCATGAGCCGCCAGCCAGTCATGAGCCGCCTTCCAGTCATGAGCCGCCTTCCAGTCATGAGCCGCCTTCCAGTCATGAGCCGCCCTTCAGTCATGAGCCGCTCTTCAGTCATGAGCTGCCCTTCAGTCATGCGCTGCCCCTCAGTCAAGGTGTGTTATAGGTTACAGCTCCCCCTTATTACCGTATTAACCCCTCGTTTCATGTGTCTCTCCTCAGGCGGTGGTAGCTGGTCCGCTTCAAGGAGCTGAGGTGCGGAAGGTCCCTCAGCCCCCCCTGGACATCGAGGGGGCCCCGGCGTACACAGTGCGACCCATACTGGATTCCAGGCGTCGGGTGAGGGGCCTGCAGTACCTCGTGGATTGGGAGGGGTACGGTCTGGAGGAGGGATGCTGGGTACCGGTGGAGGACGTCTTGGATTAATCTCTGCTGAGTGAGTTTCACCGCCTCCATCCGGATCGCCCTGTGCCTCGTCCTCCGGGTCGTCCTCGAGGCCGGCGCCGGCGCACTGCGGGAGCCGCGCGTCGGGGGGGGGGGGGGGGTTACTGTCACGACTTCCACTGAAGGTGGCTCCTCTCCCTGTTCGGTCGTCGTCGCCGGCCTACTAGCTGCCACCGATTCATTTTTTTTTTTCCTTTTCGTTTGTGTCTGTCTGTATTGTTTCACCTGTGTCCTATTAGTTGATTTTGGGGGGTTTATTTACCTCCGCTGCCTGCTAGTCTTTGTGCGGGAATGTTTGCTGTGGTAACTTTGTTAGGGGTGCGTGTCTGCACCACGGGGTTTTCTTCTTACATGCAGTTTGTACCGTTTGGTATGTGTTTAGGAGTAGAGGTTTCTCCTCCGTGTGTAACGTTTATTTCCCTGTGGGTGGCGACCTCATTTGGGAGTATTCTCCCCCATGTTGTTGCTGGGCTGGGACGTCTTAAATAAACGATTGTGCCACTGGGACTTCCTTGTTCTCCTGCTCCGGATTCCTGCACCTCCCTCCTTTAAGGAGGCTCTTAACAGCCCTGGCTTGAGAGGATGGAAGTTCAACATGTAGCTAGATGTAGTATGCTAATGTTAACTAGCTGGCCTGGTGTATTATTTTCCATGAAAGGAAGTTAGTCTAGCGAGCAAGTATTTTAGCCAGGTAGCCTAGGACAACAAAAACTAAAAGAGTGTACTATATGACAAAGTGATAGACCGTTTCGGCAACATGAAAGAGGAGGATGTCATTGGCGTTTCTCTACAAGTAGGGTGAGTCAACTTGTTTTTTCTACTTGCACGCACGCACGCACGCACGCACGCACGCACACACACACACACACACACACACACACACACACACACACACACACACACACACAGAGAAATCAGTACCATGGACAGCCACATATTTATTCGTTTTGGGTATCTTTCAGTTATCATTGTATTAGACTAGGAATAGGTGATTATATGTTGAAATAGTGGAGGCAGCTGCTGTTTTCTTTGTTACTTGAGGTTACTCTCAATGGTTCTAAATCAATAGTTGTTTAATAGTCTGAAAATGTCAGCAACATTACCTTGCTTGACCATGCTGTCGGTCATATAACTGTTTGTTACATAGCAATATGTTTTGTAGACTTCACCAGACAGATGTTGCTCTCCGGTTTTATAATTAAACAAAGATGTGGTAGAATTTATTCTGCCACTGCGTCTTCTTATTGTCTCGGCCTTTAGGCCTATATATCACAGTGTCAAGGCATATGAACTAACAGGTTACAGAGCAAACAATGGAATTATCACAACACATAGGTTGTAATATGGCTTTTATCTGATATTGGCTTCCCTGGTGATTTTACCATTGCACCCCTACTGGTGCACACACATTCTGGGCTCTATTTTATAAGTACGCAGGGTTTATAAATGAGGCCCCTGGACTTTATTGCCCTGCTGCAGATGTATTAATAAGGCATTGGTATATAAAAAGGAAATAATTGAATGATTATAATAACTAGTTTTATCATAAACATAGCACTGGGTAGGTTCATTTCCTGTTATTAACCTGGAGGACCAGATCTAACATTCTATTCCACATCAAGTAACTCATACAAGCAGTAACATTAGATCTGCCAAGGCAGCAGCTAATGGGGATCCATAATGAATACAAATAAAAATAACCATCACTTACATACACTTGATATAGACCGCCCTCATTCTTGGGGTGCTGTCAGAATCTATCATTGTTTCTAGAGCAGGAAGTGGACCTCTTGACATGTGTATTTACTGTTACGCAGTATATGATGGTTGCACTGCATAGCCCCTAGACACAGCCCAAGAGATGTGTTGTCATTGTGAAAGCCACACATAGAAGATAGAATACATTTACACAGCACCACTTCCTCCTCTCTGCTTGCACCAGATCATGTAACTGTTTCATACCTGTCAAAGGACCATCACTTTGGTTTGACTTTTATTCTGCTGTCGATCTGAGCAGAAAATGTTGGACTAACGTTTGGTTCTGCAGTTGGTCATTATGTGTGGAAGACAAGCATTCAGGCTTTCTCTGCTTCTGCTGGTGTGGGGTGTGTGCACAGCCTTTCAAGGTAAGATTTGTCCTTTTCTCAAACACACAGCATGCATGTACAGTTTGTACAGCACTGAAAAAGGACAGAGGTCCTGTCCTCATGTTTCATTTGTTAAATTTTAACGGCATTAGCATTACCTCGTATAACAACAGGAGTTCCACTCAGCACAATCTGAACTGCATTCATGGAGACAGAAACTGTGTCAAAATGTTATATATACACACACACACACACACATACACATACACATACACATACATACATACATACATACATACATACATACATACATACATACATACATACATACATACATACATACACACACCTTTGTCCTATGCAACAAACAGTGCATTGCAATTGTAATGCTATTCAATGCAAAACAAATATTTTAGATGAAACAATACACTCACAAACCATTTTCCTTCATGTTTACAGAGATTCAAGTGAAAACATTGGAAACAGGAGCAGATTTGGGCACTCTTGCCTGTCCAAAGCAAACCATTCATGAAATTATGTTTGTAATATGTAAGATAGATAAAGTGATAAGTGGTGGGAATGAGTGTCAAGTGTCTCTTCGGTTTGACCAAAATGGTACAGACAGCACTTGTGACCCCAGAGTCACACTGCAGACAGAGAGTGACAGAGTGTTTCTACACATCAGCAACATACAACCATCTGATGAAGGGATCTACACCTGTGAGTGTGTACATAATGGAGGAACAGATTCTTTGCATCTCAATATTTCTGTCAATGGTAAGTGTTTGGTTTGCGTGTCACATTTAGCTTGTACTGTGAATGTTTGGTCTCATTTAGTCATCTCTACCATCTCAGTCCAAGTGAACTGGATTGTAATAAAAATAGTGTTCAAATTGAGCATCTGTCAACAATGTAAATGACCAGAGTGGAGGAAGAGAAACAAGTCATATAGGATCAAAATGACTTCTTCTCTTTTCTTTTTCAGGATCCCATGTCTCAAACAACCTTTCTTTCCAACGTCCTTTCAATGTCATGATAATAACAGCCTTTGCAGGATTTGTAGCAATCGTGGTCCTTGTTGGAATAATCAGGAGGAAATGTAATCTCAAGTAAGAGATTCTTATTAGCTTGTTAGATGAAAAGTTGATGGGTATTTGACATATTTGGTATTTTAATTAATCAATTAATTTGTCATAGAGGTACTGTAATAATATACTGTAAGTTCAATCTCAAATAGCAATCTGATCTATAATTCACATGGAGAACTATGGGACTCAGAAATATGCGGTAGACTATACAGTAGGTCCAAGATATGTTTGTGCTCTCTTGCCAACTAAATGTCAATGGCGTGACTGTGAGTGACAAAGAGCTGGCAAGAGAGCATGAACAGATCTAACTGAGGTCATATGAAATACATGAGGGTATGAAATAGGCTACTTGACCTACATTCGAGTCTGACTCGATAAGGTTATATTGTAAGTCACCAATAACTGAACCATTGAGGGTTCTCACTTCCTGCCTTGTCAAAAACTTGTATCGGAACAAAACATGCATTCAGCCGCGCACAAACATTTTGTTCCAGAAAGCATCTGCTGTGTAAAACCATGTTATGTTACGTTCATTCACTGGTCTTCTCTTCTTTTACACAGCGGGACAACACAGCAGAAAGCGGTGTACACCCACCTTTAAAGAGGTGATGCAACAACACTGTCTTGTCTGTCAGGGATGTTATTGCTTGATGTTACCTGTAGTCAATACTGTCAGGGCTGGAGTCGTAAGACTGTCAGGGATGTTATTGCTTGATGTTACCTGTAGTCAATACTGTCAGGGCTGTTATTGCTTGATGTTACCTGGAGTCGGAAGGCATCTGCAGACTATGCTCTTTCACATTTTCAATTGAATTTGACAACATTCAAAATATTTCCACAAACCCATATTACATATTACAGTGTAATATGTTGACATATTGTTAATGTATTTGTAGGAGGAGCAACAGGACATTGAGCTCTACTGCACGCTCACAAGGAGAGACAGTGAGCTCTACTCAACTCTCCAGCTGCCACATTGTAACCCCTGACACCGTTGACCAATGACAACAGGGAGTTAGACAACTTTTTGTATCACTAGGGGTTAAATAGTATTTCACCAGTCCTGGATATACAACTGTACAGTATATCCATTTACTGTATATCTTGATTACTGTAATGCCCCTACTTTTACAGCTGATACACTGACTTTATATAGTTCCATTGATTGGTTACTGACACCTGGCTGAATAGGTCCTTTACTGTAGATCGTCTTCTGTTGCTGTAAATATCAGCACTTAATGTATGAATGCTGCACATTGTTACTAGAACCAATGTTCTTGTGGACAGATGATGTGACTCCTTAAATTATATTACGTATAACCAATGTTCCTGTGGACAGATGTGATCATGTGCATTTCCACCTGGTGTCAGTGTATTGGATTGGTAAAATATATTCCCTGCAGCAGTAGATGTACAGTCATCACAACATGCTTCATGACAATGTATTTTTCTTGCTTTCAATGTTCCATCTCCATGTATCATGTAGGCCTCATTAATTACATGTTTAAGTGAAGAGATGTAACGACAAAACTAAACCATTCATGAAAACTTCATTTCCAAACAGATCCATGAACTCTATAGTAATATGTATAATGTATTGGCTGTATGTATCTAACCCAGCATGTACACTCTAGAGGAAAACTCACTATTATCCACATCAGTCTTATATGATATAAGAACCCTTCAGCCTTGTGGTGGTGCAGAATGAATCATTGTTTGTGTCTAAAGAAGGAAGTGGACCTGTTGAGGTGTCTGTTGTTAATATGTTGGCCTCTTCGTTGTGTTCTGCAAAGACCAAGATGCACTAGCAGAGGTCCAAGTGTTTCTGTGAAACAGTAAGACAGGTAGAAGCTAGAAAACAGAACCACTTCCTCCTCTCAGCCCTCAAGGTTCATTATAACTAGTCAACCCAAGTTTGACTTTGTTTCTCTATTGAACAACTAACGTTGGATAGACGTTGAGTTCTGTACTCAGTCTGAGCAGACAACATTGAGGAAGTAATGTTTGGTTCTGCAGTTGGCCAGTATGTTTGTATTCAGGCTACTTCTGCTTCTGGTGCAGTTAGTCAATAAGAAATCAATTTTACTTTATCTAAATCCCATGAAATAGTACACTCAATCTGTTTCCCTTCATGTTGGCAGTGACTGAAATAAAGACATCAGTCTCCCTAATAATTTGTTGTAATATATAAGATTGAGTGATATGTGGGGGGAATGACTGTCAAGTGTAAAAAAAAAATTAAATGGTGCACGCCATGCATAAGCATGTTTAAATCAAACCTGTCCTGAAACTGTACACATGTGAAAGAGCATTAAAACTTGTAAGTGGTGCGTAACTGTCAGCAGGGAAGTCAGGCACGGGAGAGCAGAAATGGGTAACAGCCGGAGCATTTTAATGATGCAAAAACAAACGTTACACAGAACAGCAAAATACGGATGGAAACAACCCGTCGCCAACCAGTCAGAAATGCACCAAACACTTACAACAAATAATTCCACACACAGACATGGGGGGAACAGAGGGTTATATACACGTCAAATAATGAGGGAATATAAACCGGGTGTGTGGGAAAAGAAGACAAAACAAATAGAAAATGAAAAGTGGATTGGCGATGGCTAGAAAACCGGTGACGTCGACCGCTGAACGCCGCCCGAAGAAGGAGGGGAACCGACTTCGGTGGAAGTCGTGACAAAACTCCACCTGAAAACGCTCATCATTCAGCTGTGAATGGTCCTGGTGCACAAAAACACATTTTTAAAAAAGTGTCAAGGGAAGACAGTGTGGATTTGGCTTCAGACCAATCACATCACAAGCCAAACGTCTTTATTGACAGAAAAAAACCTAATTGTTGCGGTTTAACTTAATTCTCTGTACTGGCCAATGATTATAACAGCGATTCTGATCCAACCATAAATTAATATATTGTGCCCCTGGCTTGAGAGGATGGAAGTTCAACATGTAGCTAGATGAAGTAGGTTAATGTGAACTAGTTGGCCAGGCATATTATTGTCCATGAAAAGGAAGTTAGTCTAGTGAGCAAGTATTTTAGCCAGGTAGCCTAGGACAACAAAAACTAAAAGAGTGTACAGTATGACAGAGTGATAGACCGTTTAGGCAACATGAAAGAGGAGGATGGCATTGGTGTTTCTCTACAAGTAGAGTGAGTCAACTTGTTTTTTCTACTTGCACGCACGCACACACAGAAATCACTACCATGGACAGCCACATATTTAGCTTACATTGATCGGACTAAATAGTTTTGGGTATCTTTTAGTTATCACTTCATTAGACTAAGCATAGGTGATTAGATGTTGAAATGTTGAAGTTGAAACGGTGCTGGAATAGTGGAGGCAGCTCCTGTTTTCTTTGCGACTCGCAGTAACTCTGTAGTATATTTTGATTTGTTTAACAGTTTTTTGGTAACTACATGATTCCATGTGTTATTTCATAGCTTTGATGTCTTCACTATTATTCTACAACTTAGAAAAAAGTAAAAACAAAGAAAATCCCTCAAATGAGTAGGGGTGTCCAAACTTTTGACTGGTACTGTGTATGTAGGTATGCATGTATGTGTGTAGTACCAGAGGGAACCACAGTATTACTATGGCTCCCTCTGGTTTTAGTGTTGCTGAACAGTAGAGACAGGCCATGAGTGTCTGTCACCTCTACAGCAACATGCATTATTAAAATCAGTCATTTTAATTCCTGTTTTTTTTTAAGAAACAAAAAGGAAAATAAAACTGCAGTTCCACTAGGTGTCGCTGTGCTACATTTGAATAAGGACTCTCACAGCTCTATGAACGGATAGTGATGCAACATTTTGGAAGTAAAAATTCCAGAAAAGTGTCCTGTCTGATGACATATACGAATGCTTTATATTTGTGTAAGAGCCTTGCATCACCTGATTGTACTGAATTCTCTCCATACTTTAGATTTTTTACCGTTGTGTTTGTAACATACCTTATATTTCTATATTCTGTGCTGTAGACTACATCAATTGTTAAGAAATATGTGTTTCAGAAAATATTATCGTCTTTGTCTTTTCACTGTGTCTGTTTTTATGTACATTAGATATGTAAGTGTTGCGATGCAGCTGGAATCATCCTCTGGTTGAGTGAGACAGTAATTTAAGACCACAACTGCTAACCAGAATATTAAAACAGGTTCTTCCCAAGATATAATGAAAATGTTTGGTTCAGATGTTCGGATTAGAACACACCTTTTTACTCAATTTCCCGTCAGGGGTTTTTATCAAAACTACATATGTACACAATTTGTCCCTACAGTGTTGTGACACTATACACACTGCAATACAGAAGCCCTGGAGAAGTTTCTCCCATCTGGCATGGGATTTGCACCGGCAACCTTCTGGTTACTGGCCCGCCTCTCTAAACTAGGCTACTTTCAGTTTTACCAGATAACTCTTAGTACACATTCCAATACCCTTTATATAATCACAGGATATCAAAGTGTACAGTGATTTCTGATAATGAGTGTCTACTGTAAGTATCATTTTGACTGCTCTCCTTTCCTGGAACTGGATTCAGTTACTACCGAGGCCACTGAGAGTAGCCCAGAGTATTGTAATAACCCTCCAGTAGTGGATCCTCTTTCATTTTATTCCTTTCTACAGTAACCATGATTCAGACCTTCTCTTAGGCCACTCCCCGAGACACCCTTGGTGATCAGCCATTATTGATGGCAACCCTGGAGTGGGCTCAGGGATTCGAACCAGCAACCTTTCAGTTATTGGCCCAACGCTAGGCTACCTGACACCCTTAAGGCTACTCCTAGATAGACTGTAAATGGTAAAATTACAGAATGATGGGATTATACTTTAATAGACATGCAGTTTATGATGTAATAAAATGTACCATTAAAATTATAACCCAATTATGATAATAAAATGAACTATATTATACTCAGTGGTGGACCCAATTGTCATACTTAACAATACCATAATAAAAAATGACTAAGGTGAAAGTCAACCAGTAAAATACTACTTGAGTAAAAGTCTGAAAGTATTTGAATTTAAATATAATGAAGTGGGGCAGCAGGTAGCCAACCTAGTGGTTAGAACGTTGGGCCAGTAACCGAAAGGTTGCTGGATCGAATCCCTGAGCTGACAAGGTAAAAATCTGTCGTTCTGCCCCTGAACAAGACAGTTAACCCACTGTTCCCCAGTAGGCTGTCATTGTAAATAAGAATTTGTTCTTAACTGACTTGCCTAGTTAAACAAAGGTAAAAACAATAATAATTAAGTATCAAAAGTAAATGTAATTGCTAAAATATACTTAAGTAGCTAAAATAAAAGTATAAATAATTTCTAATTCCTTATATTAAGCAAACCAGACAACATTTACAAACAAAAGATGTGTGTTTAGTGAGTCCGTCCGATATTCTCGAGAATTAGACCATTTTCCTGTCCTGCTAAACATTCAAAATATAACGAGTACTTTTGGGTGTTAGGGACAATGTATGGAGTAAAAAGTACCTTATTTTATTTAGGAATGTAGTGGAGTAAAAGTTGTCAAAAAAATAAGTAAAGTACAGATACGCCCAAAAACTACTTAAGAAGTACATGATAGTATTTTTACTTTTCCACCACTGGTTACACTAACGTGATGTTAACATCACCTTCAATTAATGAAGTCAAATATGTATCTAAAGAGCTTTCAGTTTCACTTGTGTAATGCAACTAGTGTCTTCTACCCACTGGGGCATTGGACTTCCCCCTTTTGCTATGACATTCAGGCACAGTCAGTCACTACACATCTCCTAGGAAGAGGAAAGCCCACAACCCCTAACACCAGACTAACAATGGAGATGTCACGCCCTGGCCTTAGTATTCTTTGTTTTCTTTATTATTTTAGTTAGGTCAGGGTGTGACATGGGGTATGTTTGTGTTTTGTTGGTTTTGGGTGTTTTTTATGGTAAAGGGGTTGTTGTGTAGTAATTGGGTTTGTGTGGAGTTCAGGTGTCTAGCGTTGTCTATGTATGTTTAGTTGTCTAGGAGAGTCTATGGTTACCTGAATGAGTTCCCAATTAGAGACAGCTGATTTCGGTTGTCTCTGATTGGGAGCCTTATTAAGGGTAGCCATAGGCTCTCATTGGTTGTGGGTAATTGTCTATGTCAGAACGTTTGTAGCCAGTGTGTGCACATCGTTATTTAGCTTCACGATCGTTTTCTTGTTTTGTTTAGTGTTTAAGTGTTTTTGTTTCGTGTGCCGTCTTCATAAATAAAAGGAGATGGCTTATTTTCCAAGTGCTGCGTATTGGTCCGTCAACCAGACAGGATCTGCCAGAGCCGCCAACCAGACAGGAGCCGCTAGAGCCGCCAGCCAGACAGGAGCCGCTAGAGCCGTCCGTCAGACAGGATCTGCCAGAGCCGCCAACCAGACAGGATCTGCCAGAGCCGCCAACCAGACAGAATTACCCACCATAGGACCAAGCGGCATGGAAAGCGGCAACAGGACCTACCTACACAGGATTCATGGACATGGGAGGAGATACTGGATGGTAAGGGGCCGTGGGCTCAACCGGGAGAATATCGCCTTCCTCGTGAAGAGCTGGAGGCAGCTAAAGCCGAGAGGAGGCGATATGAGGAGGCAGCACGGAGACAAGGCTGGAGACCCGTGAGTACAACCCAAAAATTTCTTGGGGGGGGCCTTAAAGGGAGTGTGGCGAAGTCAGGTAGGAAACCTGCGCCTACTCCCTGTACTTACCGTGGAGAGCGGGAGTACGGGCAGACACCGTGTTACGCAGTAGAGCGCACGGTGTCTCCTGTACGCGTGCATAGCCCGGTTCGGTACATTTCAGCTCCACGTATCGGCCGGGCTAGACTGAGCGTTGAGCCGTATGTCATGAAGCCGGCCCAACGCATCTGGTCACCAGTGCGTCTCCTCGGGCCGGCGTACATGGCACCAGCCTTACGCATGGTGTCCCCGGTTCGCCTACATAGGCCGGTGCGGGTTATTCCACCTCCCCGCACTGGTCAGGCGACGGGGAGCATACAACCAGGTAAGGTTGGGCAGGCTCGGCGTTCAAGGGAGCCAGTACGCCTGCACGGTCCGGTATTTCCGGCGCCACCTCCCCGCCCCAACCCAGTACCACCAGTGCCTCCTCCACGCACTAGCTATATGGTGCGTGTCTCCAGCCCTTTACCACCAGTGTCTAAACCACGCACCAAGCCTCCTGTGTGTCCCCAGAGTCCTGTGCGTCCTGTTGCTGCTCCCCGCACTAGCCCTGAGATGCGTGTCCCCAGCCCGGTGCCACCAGTCCCGGCACCACGCACCAGGCCTACAGTGCGCCTCAGCCGGCAGGAGTCTGCCGTCTGCACAGCGATGACTGAACTGCCCGTCTGCCAAGCGCCATCTGAGCCATCCGTCTCCCCAGCGACATCTGAGCCATCCGTCTCCCCAGCGCCATCTGAGCCATCCGTCTGCAATGAGCCTGCAAAGCCGCCCGTCTGCCATGAGCCTGCAAAGCCGCCCGTCTGCCATGAGCCAACTGAGCCGCCAGCCAGACAGGAGCCGCTAGAGCCGCCAGCCAGACAGGAGCCGCTAGAGCCGTCCGTCAGACAGGATCCGCCAGAGCCGCCAACCAGACAGGATCCGCCAGAGCCGCCAACCAGACAGGATCCGCCAGAGCCGCCAACCAGACAGGATCCGCCAGAGCCGCCAACCAGACAGGATCCGCCAGAGCCGCCAATCAGACAGGAGCAGCCAGATCAGTCAGCCAGCCATGAGCAGCCAGATCCGTCAGCCAGCCATGAGCAGCCAGATCCGTCAGCCAGCCATGAGCAGCCAGATCCGTCAGCTAGCCATGAGCAGCCAGATCCGTCAGCTAGCCATGAGCAGCCAGATCCGTCAGCTAGCCATGAGCAGCCAGATCCGTCAGCTAGCCATGAGCAGCCAGATCCGTCAGCTAGCCATGAGCAGCCAGATCCGTCAGCTAGCCATGAGCAGCCAGATCCGTCAGCTAGCCATGAGCAGCCAGATCCGTCAGCCAGCCATGAGCAGCCAGATCCGTCAGCCAGCCATGAGCAGCCAGATCCGTCAGCCAGCCATGAGCAGCCAGATCCGTCAGCCAGCCATGAGCAGCCAGATCCGTCAGCCAGCCATGAGCAGCCAGATCCGTCAGCCAGCCATGAGCAGCCAGATCCGTCAGCCAGCCATGAGCAGCCAGATCCGTCAGCCAGCCATGAGCAGCCAGGGCCGTCCCTCAGTCCGGAGCTGCAGTCCCTCAGTCCGGAGCTGCCATTCCTCAGTCCGGAGCTGCCATTCCTCAGTCCGGAGCTGCCCCTTACCCTGGTGCTGCCCCTTACCCTGGTGCTGCCCCTTACCCTGGTGCTGCCCCTTACCCTGGTGCTGCCCCTTACCCTGGTGCTGCCCCTTACCCTGGTGCTGCCCCTTACCCTGGGACTGCCCCTTACCCTGGTACTGCCCCTTACCCTGGTGCTGCCCCTTACCCTGGTGCTGCCCCTTACCCTGGTACTGCCCCTTACCCTGGTACTGCCCCTTAGTCCGGAACTGCCCCTTAATGCAGTGTGGTTAATGTGGAGGGGGGTCATCTGGAGGAAGCTAAGGAGGCGGTTAGGGACTGTGGTGACGTGGGGACCACGACCAGAGCCGGAGCCGCCACCATGGATGGAAGCCCACCCAGACCCTCCCCTAGACTGTGTAATGGTGCGCCCGGAGTTCGCACTTTAAGGGGGGGGTTATGTCACGCCCTGGCCTTAGTATTCTTTGTTTTCTTTATTATTTTAGTTAGGTCAGGGTGTGACATGGGGTATGTTTGTGTTTTGTTGGTTTTGGGTGTTTTTTATGGTAAAGGGGTTGTTGTGTAGTAATTGGGTTTGTGTGGAGTTCAGGTGTCTAGCGTTGTCTATGTATGTTTAGTTGTCTAGGAGAGTCTATGGTTACCTGAATGAGTTCCCAATTAGAGACAGCTGATTTCGGTTGTCTCTGATTGGGAGCCTTATTTAGGGTAGCCATAGGCTCTCATTGGTTGTGGGTAATTGTCTATGTCAGAACGTTTGTAGCCAGTGTGTGCACATCGTTATTTAGCTTCACGATCATTTGTTGTTTTGTTTGTTTGTAATAGTGTTTTTTCGTTTCATGTTCATCTTCGTTCGTTTAATTAAAAGAAGATGGCTTATTTTCCTAAAGCTGCGTTTTGGTCCGTCAATCCACCACACGATCGTGACAGGAGACCAGCAACCACCAGGAGGAGAATCTGGGAACTTCCTGCTAACACATTTTCCAGAGCAGCACTTAATGTGAGAAGCATGTAGTAAAAACTCTGAACCCCTATGACACACATACTACTGTAATAGATTTAAAATCTTGAAAATGTCTGACTCATAAAATACTCACCGTATTACCATAACACGGAGTCATCATTTCCCACATTGTAAAATGTTTTATGTACAGTACCAGTCAAAAGTTTGGACACCTACTCATGTAAGGATTTTTCTTTATTTTTAATATTTTATAAATTGTAGAATAATAGTGAAGACATCAAAACTATGAAATTACACATTTGGAATCATGTAGTAACCAAAAAAGTGTTAAATCAAATATATTTTAGATTTTAGATAATTCAAAGTAGCCACCCTTTGCCTTGACAGCTTTGCACACTCTTGGCATTCTCTCAACCAGCTTCATGAGGTAGTCACCTGGAATGCATTTCATTTGACAAGTGTGCCTTGTTAAAAGTTCATTTGTGGAATTTCTTTCCTTCTTAATGCATTTTAGCCAATCAGTTGTGTTGTGACAAGGTAGGTGTGGTATACAGATGATAGCCCTATTTGGTAAAATAACAAGTCCATTTTATGGCAAGAACAGCTCAAATAAGCAAAGAGAAATGACAGTCCATCATTACTTTAAGACATGGAGGTCAATCAATCCAGAACATTTCAAAAACGTTTAAAGTTTCTTCAAGTGCAGTCGCAAAAACCCTCAAGCACTATGATGAAACTGGCTCTAATGAGGACCGCCACAGGAAAGGAAAACCCATAGATAAATTAATTACAGTTACCAACCTCAGAAATTGCAGCCCAAATAAATGCTTCACAGAGTTCAAGTAACAGACACATCTCAACATCAACTGTTCAGAGGAGACTGCATGCGTCACGCCTTCATGGTCAAATTGCTGCAAAGAAAACCACTACTAAAGGACACCAATAATAAGAAGAGACTTGCATGGGCCAAGAAACACTAGCATTGGACATTAGACCGGTGGAAGGTGGAGTCCATATTTTGGATTTTTGGTTCCAACCACCGTATCTTTGTGAGACGCAGAGTAGGTGAACGGATGATCTCTGCATGTGTGGTTCCCACCGTGAAGCGTGGAGGTGTGAGGGTGCTTTGCTGGTGACACTTTCTGTGATTTATTTAAAATTCAAGGCACGCTTAACCAGCATGGCCACCACAGCATTCTGCAGCGATATGCCATCCCATCTGGTTTGCGCTTAGTGGGACTATCATTTGTTTTTCAACAGGACAATGACCCAACACACCTCCAGGCTGTGTAAGGGCTATTTGACCAAGAAAGAGAGTGATGGAGTGCTGCATCAGATGGCCTCCACAATCACCAGACCTCTACCCAATTGAGAAGGTTTGGGATTAATTGGAGGAAAAGCAGCCAACAAGTGCTCAGCATATGTGGGAACTCCTTCAAGATTGTTGGAAAAGCATTCCAGGTGAAGCTGGTTGAGAGAATGCCAAGAGTGTGCAAAGCGGTCAAAGGCAAAAGGATGGCTACTTTGAAAAATCTAAAATATATTTTGATTTGTTTAACACTTATGGTTACTGCATGATTCCATATGTGTTATTTCATCGTCTATGTCTTCACTATTATTCTACAATGTAGAAACTAGTAAAAATAAAGAAAAACCCTTGAATGAGTAGGTGTGTTCAGACTTTTGACTGGTACTGTAGACTGACTGAAATGTATGCTATGCTAATCAAGTGTAGGCGTGTTTAGTTTCTGGAATGGAGCATTAGCAGCCAATTGGTTTGGAACTTGCTGTGGTTACAGTAGCCTTTCGATACCTTTGATGTGGTGACCTCTACATTGTAGTTTAGTTCGGCATAGAGCATGTGAACCAAAAAAATATTACGTCGAAATAAATACATTTCCGCGTTTATTGTTGCTATGACGTCATTCAGCTTCAGCCTAATGTGCGCCACAAAAACAAAAAAAAGAACTAACAGTTCCTTCTTTCTTGTCATGTATTTTACAGTAGATGTCACGTTGTAATTGGTTACGGCCGGGAACCACTGGGGAACGAGACTGATCTATACCCCTCAACAATTTAAGGGATTTCCAAAAACATTCTTTCCCTTTCGTTGAATCTGACTCACTTCACGTGCAACTAACGAAGCAATATATTATGGTCCAAAGTGAGAAAGAACACCATGAGCTCAAGTCAACATTCACCAGCTGAGAATGAATACTTTTCTCATTCTCTTATGCTTGCTCTCTGAAGGTAATTAAATTGTTTCCCATGGCTTCTGACTAGGGGTGATTCTGCTCGTGTAAGATGAGATATGTTAGGTAAACCACATTTCCCACGTTTGACAGGTAATTGATTATTTTGTATGTAGGCTAAACTTGTTTTATTTATTTAACTGTTAACTTGCCTTCTTCCTTTTGTAGCGGTCTCTGTCAACATCGTAGCTAGAGGAGACAGCAGGGTTGACTTCAATGCCGACGCATCATATACCTGCTCCCTTGCAGACCCGACAGGTGTGCTGCAAGTCACCTGGCAGAGGCTGTTCAAAGACGACTCGGTGGAGAATCTGGCCACCTACAGCAAGCGGTTTGGCGCTCAAATCATAGACCCGCACCGAGGCAAGGTGGTTTTCACGGAGGCATCTCTCAACTCGACGTCCATTACCGTGAAGAATGTAACATGGGCGGACGAAGCCTGCTATATTTGTTCCTTCAATGTTTACCCGAGTGGATCAAGACGCAAGCAGACGTGTCTTACCGTTCAAGGTATTTAATGCACGGAATAATAACAGTTTTAGGGCTTCCCTCTATTGTTCTCTATTCAGTTGAAGTTATATTTTAATGTAAGTGATATTGTAACTCAAAATAATAATCGTAAATCAGCACAGGTACAAGCACACCTGGTCAACTAATTATCCAGCCCTTGATTAAACCTAGTTGAATCAGGTGTGCTGGTACTGGAATAGAAGTGAAAGTCACTGGGGGTATCCTCTTATCGAACATTCATAAAGACTTCATAAGTAATACCTTCAGTACATTCGGAATGTATTCAGACCCCTTGACTTTTTGCACATTTTGTTACTTTACAGCCTAAAATAGATTTTTGGCTTTGTCATTATGGGGTATTGTGTGTAGATTGAGGAATTTGTATTTATTTAATCAATTTTAGAATAAATTTGTAATGTAACTGAATGTGGAATGCGGTCTGAATACTTTCCGAATGTACTGTAGATGCTTCACTAATACAGTTTTAAGCTAAAGCTGTATTGTAGACGCTTCATAAAGGTCCTTACATCTGGTGCTTTGCCGAATATAGAATAATACTTTATTTACCCTTTACTGCAGGACATTTGCTAAGGAGTGATAAATCTGAATAATACAGTATGGCCGTGTAAAGGGTTTATTATGGGTTTTATTAGGGGAGTAGAAACACTATGCTTTAGAACACCAGCTAACTGCAACTATAAATCACCATATTGGCATTGTTGCATCACTGACAGGATTGAAAAAAATGTCTGAATGACCATGAACTCTGCATGCATTAATAAGGGACATTGGCTGGTGTCAAAACATATATGAAAACATGATACATATTTTGAAAGCAGTTCTTAATTGATCTGCCTGGTAAAATAAATAAAATCAACATGATCTAATATTCCCTGTTTCATCTATTCAAAGGTGTATCAGAAGTGAGAGCCACAATGCAAAAAGTCCCCAGCACTGAACCTGACTCAGACATGGAAGTTGTGGTCAGCTGCTCTGCCACAGGTAAACCAGCACCTTGGATCCAATGGAACATTTCTGCAGCAGCACTCATAAAGACACCTAACAACTGGACTGTCATTAACAAAGACCAAACTGTCACAGCCATTAGCAACATCACCCTCCAACTGTTGCCAGGCTCAGGGGGATACGTGGACTGTATCGTAAACAATGGGATGAGGACACAGAGACACGAGCGGGTCCTGCTTCCTATTCTCCCTGGAGAGAGGGAGGTTGAAGAGGGTACGTGATGTTGACGTATTATATACTTCTAAACCATACTCTTTTAGCGTGTCAGAATGGTCCAACCTGAAAACAACATTGAGAAAACATCATCCCTAGCTCTATAAACAGCATGCCAAATTCATGATATTAATAATAAACATTTACATTTGGATACATGAATTTGGCGTTCTATTTAACAGGCTACATCACCCCCAGGGGCCTGTTGTGATAGCCTTGTGACCAGCGTCATCGTGCAATAGCGCGACATTCTGTTCCCTGAAAACAGAAGGCAGCGATTTCAGGCTGGTTCCAAGAGGCTAATGTTGTGATGCTATTAGTGCTGTTGGTAATGTTATCTCACCAGCTGGGTTTAATGTTGACTACCATGGTAAAGCATCACGAGTCACTCCCTTTTAACATCACACTGTAGTCAAGTGTTGTGTTGAGTTCTGGGTAGTTTCCAGCCCCTCAGGGAAGCTACGCGAGAGATGATATGATTGGATAGATGGGACAGAACATGATGTCAACATGTTATTAAAACTGAATGCATTAAAAAGGAAGGGTGTAAAATTCCTCGTCTTTCTCTTCAGAGTAAATGCTGTCTCTCCAAACACATGCTCACTGGAATTTCATGTTTCACCTTCCAGATGACAAGAGGACATCCCCGTGGGCTGTTGCCATTCCAGTATTCCTAATCATTTCCCTTTTAGTCATCTTTGGCTGTGTCGAACTTCAAAAGAAAAAAGGTGAGTCCGCACAAGATTATCTGTAATATCTAATATCTTTATTTTAATCGTCTTAGTAAGACAAATGGAATGGATTGAGTCATCAACTCTATATATGGTTCTGTCTTTTATCAGACAAACTGTGAGCAACACATGCCTTAGAGCTCAGGAATGTTTATGGATAACGTCCTTTCAGATTCACTGTAGTACAGTATAGTAACCTTCACATTCTATCTGGCAGGTTGCAGGCAAGCAGCGTTGGCAACGACAGCAGACGAGCAGGACCCTGTTAGGAGCATTGTGTAAACATCTGTCTGTTGTTGCTGACCGTGCTTATATGCACTGTAGCTGACGGCTGTTTTTGTTGAGGACTGGAGCACCTGTTGTTACTGAGCCTGGATGTTGAACCTTGTTGAATCATTCTTACACAGTCATGAATAAGCTAATTAACACATGCATTATACAAGCCATGATATGGTTAATGCTGTTTAGAGGTACTGAAATGGCACTTTTAGGTTTGAGAGATTGATGACCTCTTGTAGGTGAGTGTTGTGATATGAGGTAGGTTACTTGTTGCCTGGCTACCCAAACTCCTTGCTCCGGCCAAACGCCACGCCCAAGGACGTTAGTTTCTTCTTCGCAATGAGTCTGGATTTGAGTACCTCCCCAACATTTCACCGAATGCCAACACATTCGGGGGCCATCTGATTTGTCCGGTAACGATGGGTTAAGTCAGAGCTAGAACACACGTGGGTAAAACAGTGGTTTGAAAATTCATCATTGGCTGTTACTCTGATTGGTTAGAGACAATCCAATCGCTGAAGACATTGTTCTGTACAACACCCATCATGCCCCTCGTCACCACAAACAACTTCATTAATAACCCTCACCATATCCAGACTAAAGTATGTAGTGAAGGACAAAGCAGCGGAAGAATTTAGTTTGAGTCGTCAGGCTAGGTTACCTCATCTATTAGGACAGCACCACCTACTGTTTGAATGTACTTTATTATAACATACACCAAGTAGAATAGATTTATCTATTTATTTTATGGTTTTAAATAACCTATTAATCTATTTTATTTCAACCCACTTCAATATGATTGAATTTGTTGCACTTTTGTTCAAGTTAAGTTTACAGTGTATTGTTATTATAAATCTATGGAACTACAGATAGTTTTGTTGTTCTTCATGTTATGTCAGTATAATGTGTGAATGTATTTGAGGCCTTAGAATGTAATGGTGATAATGTTTGCTCTTTAATTGTTTGTTATATCCTCATGTTTGAGTTCCTATTTATTTATTTTGATTATGGATGTTACTTGTTGTGTTAGATTCCAATTTCCATTTGATTTGACGCTGTTTATAAATCAGGCTATTATTCTCGCTTGATCTGTACAATGTTTTCGGTTGTTTAATATTCAAAAACATTCTTTATATGTATTTATGGATTGTGTTACCACCTGTTTGATATAAAACTATTCGCCGTATTTAAAAAAAAAAAAATACAAAAACAACAACTGCCAATTGTCTCCTTACTTAAACTTAAAGTCAGGGGTAGGTTCTTATAGCTCTGTTTCAGTAACATCGCCATTTTAAGATCTGGGGTAGGTTGTTATAGCTCCTCCTTGTTTACAGTAATATCACCATATCAGGGGTAGGTTGTTATAGCTCCTCCTTGTTTACAGTAACATCACCATTTACAATCAGGGTGTAGGTTGTAATAGCTCGGCGCCAGGCTCACTTGGCTATGTGTGTGTAATATTTCAGCTCCTATCTGTTTTATTATCTGAGAAGAGCTCCTTTAAACTTCACAACTAAAACTGGTAAAACAGTGGTTCTGACATTGGCTTACACACTCTGGAAGAGAAACATAAAGAATATATATTTAAAATGTCACCAGCTGAAGTTACTTTTAGCCTGGTGTATGGGGAGGGACCATATATGATTCAACCTCATGTTGGTTGGACACAGAGGAGAATTCAAATTCCCTCTTTTCACCCTCAAGTGATTATAATAGAACTCACATTTTTACCAGGTCTCCTGCACACTACAACTACCTGTTTATTATACTAATAGTCTAGTCATTTCTAAAAGGTGAGGTAATTAGTTTTATGCATGATATACTGTATTTGTCAGAATTGTTTTCTGAATGTACACAATATTGCTGATACTATTGCTTTTCTTTATGAAATATAGTGCTTTTTACAGCAGTTCAAACCTGTATTTCACTACATACATTATTTTATTTATATAGGTATAGGCTATATATACAGTTGAAGTCGGAAGTTTACATACACTACATATACATACACAGGTTGGAGTCATTAACTCCTTTTTCAACTACTCCACAAATTTCTTGTGAACAAACTATATTTTTGGCAAGTCGGTTAGGACATCTACTTTGTGCATGACACAAGTAATTTTCCCAACAATTGTTTACAGACAGATTATTTCACTGTATCACAATTCCAGTGGGTCAGAAGTTTACATACACTAAGTTGACTGTGCCTTTAAACAGCTTGGAAAATACCAGAAAATGATGTCATGGCTTTAGAAGCTTCTGATTGGCTAATTTACATAATTTGAGTCGATTTGAGGTGTACCTGTGGATGTATTTCAAGGCCTAACTTCAAACTCAGTGCCTCTTTAATTGACATCATTGGAAAATCAAAAACAATCAGCCAAGACCTCAGAAAACAAATTGAAGACCTCCACAAGTCTGGTTCATCCTTGGGAGCAATTTACAAATGCCTGAAGGCACCACGTTCATCTGTACAAACAATAGTACGCAATTATAAATACGCCGTGTCATACCGCTCAGGAAGGAGACGCGTTCTGTCTCCTAGAGATGAACGTACTTTGGTGTGAAAAGTACAAATCAATCCCAGAACAATAGCAAAGGACCTTGTGAAGATGCTGGAGGAAACAGGTACAAAACATAACCTGAAAGGCCGCTCAGCAAGGAAGAAGCCACTGCTCCAAAACCGTCATAAAAAAGCCAGACTAAGGTTTGCAGCTGCACATGGGGACGAAGATCGTACTTTTTGGAGAAATGTCCTCTGGTCTGATGAAACAAAAGTAGAAATGTTTGGCCATAATGACCATCATTATGTTTGGAGGAAAAAGAGGGATGCTCGCAAGCCGAAGAACACCATCCCAACCATGAAGCACAGGGGTGGCAGCATCATTTTGTGGGGGTGCTTTGCTGCAGGAGGGACTGGTGCACTTCACAAAACAGATGGCATCATGAGATAGGAAAATTATGTGGATATATTGAAGGAACATCTCAAGACATCAGTCAGGAAGTTAAAGCTTGGTCGCAAATGGTCTTCCAAATGGACAATGACCCAAAGCATACTTCCAAAGTTGTGTCAAAATTGCTTAAGGACAGCAAAGTCAAGGTATTGGAGTGGCCATCACAAAGCCCTGACCTCAACCCCATAGAAAATGTGTGGACAGAGCTGAAAAAGCATGTGTGAGCAAGGAGGCCTACAAACCTGACTCAGTTACACCAGCTCTGTCAAGAGGAATGGGCCAAAATTCACCCAACTTATTGTGGGAAGCTTGTGGAAGGCTACCGAAAATGTTTGACCCAAGTTAAACAATTTAAAGGCAATGCTACCAAATACTAATTGAGTGTATGTAAACTTCTGACCCACTGGGAATGTGACGAAATAAATAAAATATGAAATAAATAATTCTCTACTATTATTCTGACATTTCACATTCTTAAAAAAAGTGGTGATCCTAACTGACCTAAGACAGGGCATTTTTACTAGGATTAAATGTCAGGAATTGTGAAAAATTGAGTTTAAATGTATTTGGCTAAGGTGTATGTAAACTTCCGACTTCAACTGTACCTATAGTCCACGTGTCAAACTCATTCCACGGAGGGCCGAGTGTCTGCAGGATTTCGCTCCACCCTCGCACTAGATTTATGAATTACGGTCACTAATTAGTAAGGAACTCGCCTCATTTGGTTGTCTAGGGCTTAATTGAAAGGAAAAAACAAAAACCTGCAGACACTCAGCCCTCCATGCAATGAGCTTGACACCCCTGCACTAGGCCCTCCGTGGAATGAGCTTGACACCCCTGCTATAGGCTAAATTGAAGGTAAATTATGAATGTAATGTAGTGAAATGTATGTGTAGTGAAAGTCACTGTATAGTGTACAATGATTTAGTCAGAGAACAAACTAAGAGGATTGATCTATAGCCATAGCTCCTTATATTCACTGATGTCCACACATTCTGTAGTTGATGTTACTTTAATAATTCAATACATGAACCCATTCTGCAGTCAGTTACTAACCCATACTGCTGTCAGTTACTAACCCATACTGCAGTCAGTTACTAACCCATACTGCTGTCAGTTTAAAAGCCCCTTCATTCATAACTTCCTCCTACTGTACCGAGACTAGATTATAGACTAGTTCTCTACTCCCCCTTTTGGCCATTTTGAGTACTACATTACAATACTATACTCTATACTGCAGGAATCTCCAACCCGGTTCCTGGAGAACTACCGTGCTTTAGGTTTTCAATCCAACTCACGTGAGTTGATTTAGGTTAGATACAACTGGAGTTGGAGTATAAACCTACAGGAGTGTATCACTCCAGGAACAGGGTTAGAGTATAAACCTACAAGAGGGTATCTCTCCAGGAACAGGGTTGGAGTATAAACCTACAGGAGGGTATCTCTCCAGGAACAGGGTTGGAGTATACACCTACAGGAGGGTATCACTCCAGGAACAGGGTTAGAGTATAAACCTACAAGAGGGTATCTCTCCAGGAACAGGGTTGGAGTATAAACCTACAGGAGGTTATCTGTCCAGGAACAGGGTTGGAGTATAAACCTACAGGAGGGTATCTCTCCAGAAACAGGGTTGGAGTATAAACCTACAGGAGGTTATCTGTCCAGGAACAGGGTTGGAGTATAAACCTACAAGAGGGTATCTCTCCAGGAACAGGGTTGGAGTATACACCTACAAGAGGGTATCTCTCCAGGAACAGAGTTAGAGTATAAACCTACAGGAGGGTATCTCTCCAGGAACAGGGTTGGAGTATAAACCTACAGGAGGTTATCTGTCCAGGAACAGGGTTGGAGTATAAACCTACAGGAGGGTATCTCTCCAGAAACAGGGTTGGAGAGCCCTGTTATATTGCATCCTAAAGATTGATAGAATTGTGTGTCTACTTTGGACCAGCAGTCAACCTACCTTTTCAGAGGAATGTGGAGTTTGAAGACGAGGGACTGCAGAACTGCTCTATCGTCAACAGAGGAGTGTCAAGAGGAGGCGAGTCCTGCTACAAGTGTCTGTTTAACACCTATCCAGATGGACCTATCAGTGGCAGGACCTGCCTCCATATTAATGGTAAAATCTTACTGCATAATGTAATGAGTAGGTGTTGACAGGAACAATGATCATCAATGAACCTCAATGTCATTTATTTGATTTCCCACATCGATAAATCCACGAGAATTGAGAATTTCAATAAACATTTTTCTATGGATGGCCATGCTTTCCACCTGGCTACCCCTACCCCGGTTAACAGCCCTGCATCCCCCACAGCAACTTGCCAAAACCTCCCCCATTTCTCCTTTACCCAAATCTAGATAGCTGATGTTCTGAAAGAGTTGCAAAATCTGGACCCCTACAAATCAGCTGGGCTAGACAATCTGGATCCTCTGTTTCTATAATTGTCCGCCGCAATTGTTGCAACCCCTACTACTAGCCAGTTCAACCTCTCTTTCGTATCGTCTGAGATCCCCAAAGATTGGAACGCTGCCGCGGTCATCCCCCTCTTCAAAGGGGGTGACACTCTAGACCCAAACTGTTACAGACCTATATCTATTCTACCCTACCTTTCTAAGGTCTTTGAAGGCCAAGTTAACAAACAGATCACCGACCATTTCGAATCCCAACGTACCTTCTCCGCTATGCAATCTGGTTTTCGAGCTGGTCATGGGTGCACCTCAACCACGCTCAAGGTCCTAAACGATATCATAATCGCCATCGATAAAAGACAATACTGTGCAGCCGTATTCATTGACCTGGCCATGGCTTGACTCTGTCAATCACCACATTCTTATCGGCAGACTCAACAGCCTTGGTTTCTCAAATGACTGCCTCGCCTGGTTCACCAACTACTTCTCAGACAGAGTTCAGTGTGTCAAATCGGAGGGCCTGTTGTCCGGACCTCTGTCAGTCTCTATGGGGGTGCCACGGGGTTCAATTCTCGGGCTGACTCTTTTCTCTGTATACATCAATGATGTCGCTCTTGCTGCTGGTGATTCTCTGATCAACCTCTACGCAGACGACACCATTCTGTATACTTCTGGCCCTTCTTTGGACACTGTGCTAACAAACCTCCAGACGAGCTTCAATGCCATACAACTCTCCTTCCGTGGCCTCCAACTGCTCTTAAATGCAAGTAAAACTAAATGCATGCTCTCCAACCGATCACTGCCCGCACATGCCCGCTCATCCAGCATCACTACTCTGGACGGTTCTGACTTAGAATATGTAGACAATTACAAATACCTAGGTGTCTGGTTAGACTGTAAACTCTTCTTCCAGACTAACATTAAGCATCTCCAATCCAAAATGAAATCTAGAATCGGTTTCCTATTTCACAACAAAGCCTCCTTCACTCAAGCTGCCAAACATAACCTCATAAAACTGACAATCCTACCGATCCTCGACTTCGGCGATGTAATTTACAAAATAGCCTCCAACACTCTACTCAGCAAATTGGATGCAGTCTCTCACAGTGCCATCCGTTTTGTCACCAAAGCCCCATATACTACCCACCACTGCGACCTGTATGCTCTCGTTGGCTGGCCCTCGCTTTATATCCGTCGCCAAACCCACTGGCTCCAGGTCATCTATAAGTCTTTGCTAGGTAAAGCCCCGCCTTATCTCAGCTCACTGGTCACCATAGCAGCACCCACCCATAGCACGCGCTCCAGCAGGTATATTTCACTGGTCACCCCAAAGCCTATTCTTCGTTTGGCCGCCTTTCCTTCCAGTTCTCTGCTGCCAATGACTGGAACAAATTGCAAAAATCACTGAAGCTGGAGACTCATATCTCCCTCACTAACTTTAAGCATCAGCTGTCAGAGCAACTCACAGATCATTGCACCTGTACATAGCCAATCTGTAAATGGCCCATCCAACTACCTCATCCCCATATTGTTATTTTTTTTTCTTCTACTTGCACGTTCATCTTCTGCACATCTATCACTCCAGTGTTTATTTACTAAATTGTAATTATTTCGCCACTACGGCCTATTTATTACCTTACCTCCCTAATCTTACCTCATTTGCACACACAGTATATTGATATTTTTCTATTGTGTTATGGACTGTACGTTTGTTATTTCCATGTGTAACTCTGTGTTGTTGTTTGTGTCGCACTGATTTGCTTTATCTTGGCCAAGTCGCAGTTGTAAATGAGAACTTGTTCTCAACTGGCCTACCTGATTAAATAAAGGTGAAATAAAATAAAAATGATATACCTGCTTTATGACTCATGTGCTGTTCACTGTGAACTGTGTCTGTTGTTGTTCTATAGAGCTGTATGGACCCTCACTCCTCATCACACAAACCAACAACAGTCACACCGCTCTGTCCTGTTCTGCTACTGGACGACCTGTTCCTATAGTAACCTGGGACCACATAATGATAGAACATTCCACCACGGTCAATGTCACCCACCCCAATGAACTGTCACAACTACTGCAACAGTGTCCTGTCTACCTTACAAAGACACCAAGGTTAATTGTGTGGTGCCTTCTGGTGGTGCCACTAAGGAGGTTTCTATGGTGATTTCAGTCAGTGATTAAGTCTTATTGGCTGGTGAAAGATGCCATGGTTTGTCAATACATACATGTTAATTGGCATGATAGGTCTAGGTCAATCTCAAATCTCCAATATCTGGATCAGCGGAAACTCAGGGATTGTTTTAATGCCAAGTCATAGTCAAACTATTTACTTACTGTAATAGTGCCAAGTCATAGTCAACCTATTTACTTACTGTAATAGTGCCAAGTCATAGTCAACCTATTTACTTACTGTAATAGTGCCAAGTCAGTTAAATAAATGTCTGTCTGTAAGTCTGTCTGTACTTTTAGTTGGAAGTTAGGCTTCTTAAGTTTAGGATTCTTCCACAAACTGGTTTTATACAAAATAGACAAACTATTTAGATAGTTTGTCTATAACATTAGAATAACTCTCTATCATCAACAATATAACATATATCACTCGTTGGTCTATCATGAGTGGTGCAGTGTTCTAAGGCACTCCATCGCAGTGCTAGAGATGTCACTACAGACACCCTGGTTCGAATCCAGGATGTATCACAAGCCGCTGTGATTGGGAGTCCCATTGGGCAGCGCACAATTGGCCCAGTGTAGGCTGTCATTGTATATAAGAATTCGTTTTTAACTGACTTGCCTAGTTTAAAAAAATTATAATAATACAAATATAGACTTACAGTAGAAAAGGAGAGCTCCATTTTGGTTTAGCCTGACCACCCATCCACATTGCTCTGGCCAAAGCCACGCCTACTTTCTTCTCCACAATTAGTCTGGATTTGCTTTCCTCCCCAACCTCTTCTACAATCCAAACACATTGGATCTTCACCTGATATACATTTCCATCACACCACAATGGATATATATATATATTTTTTTTTACTTCAACAACGAATCAAAGAGGATCATTCAAACTCTGTATTGTGAACCTCTTGCTAATGTAGTAAATTGACAATTATGGGATAAGACAAAGTTGACCCCTATATCCTTGCTACTATTTGCATTATCTAACCACTAGCTCAATCCATGTTTTCCAAGTTACTTTGAGTGTGTGAGGGTGTAAGAGTAAAATAAAATCTTCTAAACATTTAGGATGATTTATTATTACTAAATGTGTCTGTTCTGAGGTCAAAGGGGGGTGCAACTCAATATTAGGAAGGTGTTCCTAATGTTTTATACACTCGGTGTATTGTCTTTGGTGACGTGCTGCAGCTCAGCTGTGATATTTGTAACTTCTGACTGTTCTACACCACACGATACTACTAGTCAGCTGCTTATCAAAACCTTGACTATTAGAATCAGGTGTGGTAGAACTGGGCCGGAACAAAAACCTGCACCACCATGTGGAGACCCCTGATATATTAAATAAAATTCCTATGTCTGATGAATGTATGTTTGGCTGTAAATTGTGCCTTTGTGATAACTCACTTTTGTTTACATGTATTTAGTGCTACGCCTGTCTTCAGTAAACTTTCAAGTACAAGGTTTATGTTGATGATTTGTGTATTTTACAGAAGCTTGCTCAATTGTCTTGTTAAAAGATATTAGGGAAAATTTTTCCAGTTTATCACACATTGGTTTAAATTAGTTTCTGGTTGTTCACTTCCCTCTGGAAAATCAGCGGTTAGAATTTCACAGTAACATTGAATAAATACTAATAACTACCTTATTGCTATTGCCTTTTTAATATTTTTACTACAGATAGATGACACACATTACTAACGGCTTCACACATAACTACAAGTTTGGTAAACGTTCCTACATAATAGTACAGCTACACTTTAGGGTTGAATGGCGGGAAACCGGTTACAGAGATTTACCGGGATTACCGCCCAAAACCTCTCCCTTTTACCGGGATAAATAACTGCGAGAAACCGGTAAATTAATAAACTATGTATATGAACAGTATTCCGTGAAATGGAACTGTTAAATTATATGTGATGTTTAATTCTGGATTCTCTATGACCCCTGTTTGATGAATCATCAGACATACGTATCATGGAAACTTTTTTTCTAGTGACAGGTAGGCCTACATTTGCTGCAGCATTGCCTATCCTACAGTAATATAAAGACCAAATGTGTGTCTACTTTACTCATCTCCTTCTGGCTTTCGGGAGTCACCTTGTTTTTCAATTTTTTAAATTGCAACTGCAGATTTATAAAACAGCCTATTACTTGAATATTATTGCTTTAAATCAGTGCACGCGTGAGCACTCTGTCTCTCTCTCCGTCAACTCCATTCAAATTGCATCCAAAATAGATAATCCTGTTCTAGATTGACATATAGCCCTATATATTGATGTCCTAGGCTACCTAAGTCAGGTAATACATTCAATGCAGCATTAGCCTGATATTTAGCTAATTGATTATGGATTATGCATAATGGGCTCCTAATTTATAGCTTCTGTCGCTTGTGTATTATGCAAGCAGCCGTGCTCCGTTGGCCTCTCCTTAAAAAGCGATCCTTAGCTCTTGGAGTCCTATGCAAGAAAAGCTAGACTATAAATCTTCTTAGGGCTAGGGGGCAGTTCCCTGAATTTCCGCCTGACTGATGTGCCCAAAGTAAACTGACTGTTACTCAGGCCCAGAAGCCAGGATATGCATATAATTGGTAGCATTGGATATAAAACACTCTGAAGTTTCTAAAACTTAAAATAATGTCTGAGACTATAACAGAATTAATATGGCAGGCAAAATTCCGACCAAATGTGATTTTTTTCAGCTCCCAGGCTCTTATTATGGAAACCTATTGCTTATATATATATGTCCGTCACCCAAATTGCAATTCCTATGGCTTCCACTCGATGTCAACAGTCTTTATTCAAGGTTTCAGGCTTCTTTTTTGAAAAACGAACAGCTGGATTCAACCAGGGAATGTAGTGACACCTCTTGCACTGAGATGCAGTTCCTTAGACCGTGGCGCCACTCGGAAACATGACCAGACTAATAACTACGGGCAGGACACAGTGGCAGGTAAAGGCTGGCAGACAGGTCCTACTATATGGTCCAACAGGTCTCCAGCAACTGACTATCAGAGGCTGTTGGGGATACCAGCAGGGTATCTGTACTAGGGTCAGAGTTGTCAGAGGAAACAGTCTCTGGGTCTGACACAGTGTGAGACTGGAAGGAGGGAGCGCTCTGGGCTCCATTGACAGGAGCTGGCTTGTCCTCTAGAGCAGGACCAGGTAGTAGCTCTATGACAGCGTAAAGGGCTCTGGCTCTGGCGGAGACTCCCCAACCAGACCAGGCAGGGACCTCCAGACGAGGGGAAACTGAGTCTTAGGGTCAGGAGACAGATCTGCAATAATGGCTTTATATAATACTGGACGCTTACATTTTTTCTGGATTTGGGGACTATGAAAAAAACCCTGGTGGCATGTCTGGTGGGGTAAGAGTGTGTATCAGAGCTGTGTGTAAGTTGACTATGCAAACAATTTTGAATTTTCAACACTTTAATGTTTCTTATAAAACATTGAATGTTAGCTAGAGACTGGTATTCAGGCTAGTCCATTTTCCCCTTGACACATGAATATCTTACATGTCGTTCTCACACACACTTGATTGTGCATGCTGGCTACACCTGTATAATATACAGTACTTACAAATCAAATCTGCTTGCTGTGTAGAGCAGAGTTCAGACGCCACCCTTATCTTTGATTTCACCACGGCTGTAGGGAGAGACTTACTTCACAGCTACATCTTTGAGCACGCAATGGTACTGACACACACAAGGGAAAAACCTTCATATATGTTAAGTTCATCTCACCATTAGATTCCCTTAGCTATGCATGATGACACATAATGTTATTACCTCCAACCTTGTAATGGTGTTTTCCTGATACTGTTCTGTGTTTATTTTCACTTTCACTGGAGGAGGAGCTGTAGAGACTAGCAACTGTCCTTTTCTCTGTGGGAGGAGCTCACAACACAAAGCCACATTCAAAATTGGCCAACAAGGTTGCAGAACAGAGCTTGTTATTTTTGAAACTATCCAATGTACTAAGTTACCATGCCTCACTTGAAAACAGTTCCTAGCTTCAAATAATGCTTTGCCACACATCATTTGCCAGGTCCATCACCTAGCTTCACCAAGCCACACATTGCTGCCATGGCTCATGTTAACAGTTACCTTTCTATTCTGCTGCTATTCCTTCCTGAGGGTGAGTTACATCAGTTTTCATATGAAATACTTGATAAGTCTGTAGGTCTTAAATGTAAGTTAAACAGTATAATACATTTCAGAGTTGCGTTTCATTATGAGATGTAGATAACTACACTAAATATATAGGTGATTATGCATCAGTTGTAACTACAGATAGTCCTTAAAGGAATACTATTAATTCAAAGAAAATTATTATATTTTGAAAATGATTTGAAGCTACGGTGTCTTTTTACTGGTGAATAGCCGGTCCGGTCACCATCAGTGTACAAACATCAGCATCTTCCTGTTCTATACTGTAAAACATGCAACTTAGAAAAAGTCCATGTAGCTTAAATATCCAAGTTTCCTGGACATTTGAATTGGGAGATTTTTGAGCTGACATTGAATACTCAGCTTGAAATACATGTGTCTTATTAACGTATTTCCCAATGTGCCTCTCTGCAAGATGTATTTTACTTTATTTTGGTACATTTACTTGCCAGGGACCAGTTTACAGTTTAAATATATATATTTCAGTAGCTGCCACATGAAGCATTATATCAGCTATAGCAAAAAAGTGGATTTGTTGTCAGGACAGAAAAAAACACTGTCCAGTCAATTAATTTGATAATAACTGAAACTGGAAAGAAGTCAATGGGGACTGTATGTACAACATTAATATACGTGTCTCAAACTTCATAAATATATAACAGCCTACAAATGATTTTATTAGGATCTCTTTTAGCACACCAAGGGCAAGTCTTGTGAGAGTCCTTTGAAATGTACAAACAAACAGAATGGGAATTTAAATGATTGATACAATACTATATATACATTTAAATGTATTTATGCAGTTGTTTAATCCCTTCACAGTGTTCACTGCAGGTTGCTAAAAGGTAGTGCTGTATTAGATGTGTGTACTAAACAGCCTGAAACTGTCTTCATGCAGGGTTCTCTCAGCTGGTGAGAACACAGCATGTTGTCACAGCAACCCTGGGAGAGGATGCTCACCTCAGCTGCAGGCTCATGAAACCCAAAGATGTGCTTCAAGTCACCTGGCAGAAAGTGACACCAGGGGCGACTGAAAACGTGGCCACCTACAACACACGATTTGGACCAGTAGTCAACCCACCTTTTCAGAGGAATGTGGAGTTTGAAGACGAGGGACTGCAGAACTGCTCTATTGTCATCAGAGGAGTGTCAAGAGGAGATGAGTCCTGCTACAAGTGTCTGTTTAACGCCTATCCAGATGGAGCTATCAGTGGCAGGACCTGCCTCCATATTAATGGTAAAATATGATCACTCTAAGGAGGGGATGATTCACTCTAAAATCAAAATTGTATAATGTGGATTCACCTTAACATCAGACAACTTTTGGGCCTCCCGAGTGGCGCAGCGGTCTAAGGCACTGGCTGGCCGGGATGTTCTAGTCCCATCGCGCTCTAGCGACTCCTGTAGCGGGCCAGGCACATGTACGCTGACATGGTCGCCAATTGTACAGTGTTTCCTCTGACACTTTGGTGCGGCTGGCTTCTTGGTCAAGCGAGCATTGGTGTCAAGAAGCAGTGTGGCTTGGCAGGGTCATGTTTCAGAGGACGCATGGCTCTTGACCTTCGCCTCTTCTGTATCCGTACGGGAGTTTCAGCGATGGGACAAGACTGTAACTACCAATTTGATATCATGAAAATTGGGAAGAAAAATGGGTAAAAAAATAAATAAAATACATTAGACTACTTTTGAGGTCTTAAAATAATGTCTTATATCCCTTTAAAACAGGAACAATGGCCTCCAAATGCCTTCAATCCATTGTTCTACCTTGACCTGTGTGTAAATGATTAACCCAGGAACAATTCCCTCAAATTATCATGTATCCATTTGACCTTGATGTACATGAAAACATTATAGTATTTACATTCACTGTGACCTGTGTCTGTTGTTGTCCTATAGAGCTGTATGGACCCTCACTCGTCATCACACAAACCAACAACAGTCACACCACTCTGTCCTGTTCTGCTACGGGACGACCTGCTCCTACAGTAACCTGGGACCACATAGAAAACATCAGTCTAGACAAATCCACCATGGCTGAAGTCACCCATCCCAATGAAACAGTCACTGTCACCATAACTGCTATGGTGGCATCGTCCAATCTACCTGACAAAGACACCAGGGTTAGGTGTGTAGCGTCATCCGGTGGTGCCGTCAAGGACTTTTCCATGGTGATTCCAACTAGGGATCAAGCTTCCTTTGCAGGTGAGAAATGGTTAGGGTTAATACCACCATAACATATTGACATGATCAGGAACATGATGAATTACTGCCTGTGTTCATGATGAAGTACTGCATGTGTTCATGATGGAAGTACTGCCTGTGTTCACAAGGAATTACTTCCTGTGTTCATGATGAAGTACTGCCTGTGTTCATGATGGAAGTACTTCCTGTGTTCACAAGGAATTACTTCCTGTGTTCATGAAGAAGTACTGCCTGTGTTCATGATAGAAGTACTGCCTGTGTTCATGATGAAGTACTGCCTGTGTTCATGATGAAGTACTGCCTGTGTTCATGATGAAGTACTGCCTGTGTTCATGATGAAGTACTGCCTGTGTTCATGATGAAGTACTGCCTGTGTTCATGATGAAGTAGTGCCGGTGTTCATGATGAAGTAGTGCCTGTGTTCATGATGAAGTAGTGCCTGTGTTCATGATGAAGTAGTGCCTGTGTTCATGATGAAGTACTGCCTGTGTTCATGATGAAGTACTGCCTGTGTTCATGATGAAGTACTTCCTGTGTATTTCTGTGCTAGGCCAATCTCAGGTCTCTGATGATGACAGGATCAGTGGTTGTTATTCTAATAATGACAGGTCATAATCAACCTATTGACTGGCTCTTTTACTATTCAACTTTCAGGTGTAGTGCAGAGCCATATTTACATGTATGAGGCTTTGGTGTAGTGTACCTGGGAAGTTGACCTCTGTCTTCTTCTGCCATCTCTCTTATTCACAGGTGCAGTGATTGGTGCAGTGATGGGTTCCGTAATGGGTTCAATGTGTCTCATTGCTGTATTCTGTGTAATATGGCTGCAAAAGAGGAGAAAAGACACCTCATCCAGGTAGAGATACAAACTATTACCTTGAAACTGAACAGTTAGAATTGAATGTGATTTGACTGCCAGTTGTTTACCAGTTGATCTCTAATCTGATGTAGAAAACCCCCAGTTCCTGACCCTGAAATCAGCAGGACTCCCTTAAAGACACCACCAACATCCAAACAGTAAGATGCTCATTCTAGAGAACATTTAAGGGATTATGATGGATACCTATTTGAAAGAAAACATGAAACATGATAATAAACATTTCAGAGAATGTGCTATACAGGTTAAAACACATTCTTCATGATTAAATAATTATAATGAAAGAATAATGAATCAGATGATGTGGTTCTTGTCAGTACATTGTTTATTTTGATTTATTTCAGTGTCACACCAACCTCCGGTCCATCACAAATGTGAGTATCTCTTCCACATTTTTAACAGCTTAACAGATAAATAATAATTATATATTTTTAAACAATACCTTTTGTTTTTTCAGGTCACAGGTCACAGGTCACACCAGCTCAACAATCAAGCGTAGGATGACTAAGAAGTAGGTTTACTTTCATAGTCTCTTAATGTTTCTGTAATCTCTCTCCTTGATCAAGAAACTTGGGAATAATACTTGTAAATGTATTTCTGTGGTGTATGTTTCTTGCCGCTACATTGTCTGTTTTGATCTCTTTCACACCAAGCTCCAGTCCGTCACACATGTGAGTATTTTTACAACTTTATTTGATTATCCCGATAGAAAAGCGTGAAACAGACAATATTGAGAATATTACAAAAGCTTTTAGTATAAATTAACAAAAATCCAAAAATCGGAACATAACAAAAACATTTCTCTTGTTTCAGGATACCATCCCTCATATCGTCAGACAAGTGTAGGATGCAACCAGCTCAGGAGGCTGTAAAGAAGTAGGTTTACACCTTCATTCTCTCACTCTCTGCTGTGGTCTCTCTTCTTGAGGAAGAAGCTCTGAAATTATGTAATGTTGTGGTGGTCATAGAGTAGTCATGGTGACTGCATCATGCACTCAGCTGCATGTTAATATCTGTTCTGCTTTGTTACTCATCATGTCACTAATGTACTATATATTCTCTCAACTTGGGAAAGATGTGTATTTCTGTGATCATAGAGTGGTCATGTTTATTACGTCAGTGTTTACGTCACTGTCTGCAGGGCCGTTTCTAGATTTTTGCCCTTGCTCTTGGCAGCTTAAAAGTTAATGTCCTGCAATTCAACAGTATGTTGAGACCCCGACTGACTTCCGAAAAGATTTATGATACAAACTGTATAGAAAAACATTGTTTTGGTTGGGGGCCCCCTAGTGGCTGCGGGGCCCTAAGCAGCCTTTCGGGTCACTTAAGCCTAGAAACAGCACTGACTGTGTTACCACAGATAATATGGTTCTTATCAATACGTTGACCATGTTCATTTCTTTCAGGACCACACCAATCTCCAGTCCATTCAAAATGTGAGTATTTGTACAACTTTATTTGATCATCCTGGTAGAATGCTTGAAACAGATGATTGTGAATGTTAAAATGGGTTACAATAACCCCAAAATTCAAACATTACTCAAAAATGTACTTTTTGTTTCAGGTTAGACTCTCTCAGCTCCTCAGCCAAGCGTATGCTGCAACAAGCACAAGATGTTGTGAAGAAGTAGGTTTAAGTTCCCTTGTTTTTTGTGTGGGGTTTTATACCGTATTCTCTCATTGAACGAGAAGCTCTGGAATTATGTTTTGAGGTGGTAGTCATGGTGACTGCATACATGCAAATGAGTTGCATTTGTTGCATTGCTGCATTGTTGTTATGTTACTCATGTCACTAATATAGGATACTCCATTCAGTCGATATTTAAATGACCTTCTTTTATACAGATTATCTCCTGCGAGACCAGATGACCTGCAATGTAGAAGGTGAGCTGAAATAATCATAAATAATTACAAAGATGCAGTCAGAAGTATATATTTTTTTAAATAAATATATATCCCATTCTGTTGTATCTATCTTAGGAAACTTTTAGAGGGTTACGAGGACTGAGTAACCACCATACTGCCTTGGACACATCTGTGTGGTTCAGAGACCGTTTCTATCCATAGGCATTGTGGGTACTGAATAGTGGACTGAATGGCTGACACACATAAGCCTGCTGGTTATTGTATATATAAATACAGTATGTAAATATAGTTTGTAGTTGGTTAATGATGAAACATGATAAATCCACACTAGACTTGTTTGTGGTTTTATTCTTCACTTTTTTATAAATCAAATGTTGTATATTATAGTCTACACAATGTCATAATGTAGACTACTTTAATGGTGTGTGTTATGATATTATAACCTACACAATGTAGACTACTTTAATGTTGTGTGTTGTGATATTATAACCTACACAATGTCATAATGTAGACTACTTTCATGGTGTGTGTTATGATATTATAACCTACACAATGTCATAATGTAGACTACTTTAATGTTGTGTGTTGTGATATTATAACCTACACAATGTCATAATGTAGACTACTTTAATGGTGTGTGTTATGATATTATAACCTACATAATGTAGACTACTTTCATGGTGTGTGTTATGATATTATAACCTACATAATGTAGACTACTTTCATGGTGTGTATGTTTTTGTGTGTGTGTGTGTTTTCTTCACTTTTTATAAATCAAATGCTGCAATATTCTCAATGTTGTGATGTCCTTTGTTGTGTGTTTGTTTTCTACTTTTATTAATAAAATGTTCAAACAATACTGTAATGTATGTTGTGACATCGCTTGTTATACAATGTGTCATAAATCTGCTGCTGGCAATGCTTCAAGAGTGAATTGTCTTTGATTCTTCTGCCACTCAAGAGACCAACCAAAAATACAAACAATTGCCACTAGGGGTCACCTAAATATAACTAGAGAGAGATAGTTGAGAAAACGGATTGATACTGTAGTTTTGCAGCGCGCATGCAACTGCGCGCCACCAATGGTACGCTTCATCCACAGTTGACGTGACTGACTCTGACGTCTCTCATAAAGAGGCAGAACGCATCACACCCGGTCTCTTTAGTTTAAGAACTTTTGAAACATGGATTTGATAGTCAATGTACCAGATTGTTTTACACCATACAGAGGACATACGTAATTCTCACTAACTCCCTGCACAGCTCAATGGTTAAGTAGTTGTTATAGCAGAGTTAATTTGTTATAGGTCCCAGTTAAAATAAAACGTTGTGTTATGTTTGATATTTAATAAGGCTAGAAACGTTCATAATAACATTGTCGATATTGAATTATTTTCTAATGGTGATACAAACCTATAGGGTTAGCCTATAGACCCTACATTTATAATAATCAATGTATTTTGGGGGGGAATTGTATAGCCTACTTAGAGAGCAATAGTAATGGTGTCTTTTTGTAGGCACTAACTCTGCCATTGATCATTGGGCAAAGACTTTGGGGAAAATGAATGGAAGTTTTGTAAGGTTTTTTGATAAAGGCTGAAAATAAGGTCTGTGGTAAACACAGGCTTAGGAGATCTGATACGTTTTGTACTATGAGATCATCTTCATCACATAACATAATTTTTTGTGATTTTTGAAGCATTTACGTAAATATAATAAAAACAACACATGAAGGCTTCATAATTCATTAAGGTCATGTTGACTGACTGGTATATACATAAAGGCTTCATGAATCAAAAAGCAGCCATTCGTAAATGTAGCACTTGGAGATGTGTGAAACTCCTCAGCAGGGTCGTTGGGGGCAGCAGTACTCACTAAGGAAGCGGCGCGACATCCTTTACTGTGGTGCGTAATGACTCGGATCAACAGTTGCGCTCAGCTCAACACTGGGGGCGCTGTTGAGGAAGTTTGAGGGATGAAGGTAACACATGGAGACGTGTGAAACGTCCTCCTCAGCAGGGTCATTGTGGGGTCACTTCCATTTTAATTCCAGATCAATTCAAAAAGTAAACCAAATTCCAATTCTAATTCCAAATGTTCCTAATTGAAAGGCATTGAAAGAATTGGACTTGGAATTTCAGTGTACTTCATGAATTGACTGGAATTGACCCCAACCCTGCGCCTCAAATCAAATCAAATTTTATTGGTCACATACACATGGTCAGCAGATGTTAAAACGAGTGTAGCGAAATGCTTCTGCTTCTAGTTCCGACCATGCAGTAATATCTAACAAGTAATCTAACAATTTCACAACAACTACCTTATACACACAAGTGTAAAAGAATGAATAAGAATATGTACATATAAATATATGGATGAGTGATGGCCGTGCGGCATAGGCAAGATGCAGTAGATGGTATAGAGTACAGTATATACATATGAGATGAGTAATGTAGGGTATGTAAACATTATATAAAGTGGCATTGTTTAAAGTGACTAGTGATACATTTATTACATCCAATTTTTTATTATTAAAGTGGCTAGAGATTTGAGTCAGTATGTTGGCAGCAGCCACTCAGTGTTAGTGATGGCTGTTTAACAGTCTGATGGCCTTGAGATAGAAGCTGTTTTTCAGTCTCTCTGTCCCAGCTTTGATGCACCTGTACTGACCGCGCCTTCTGGATGATAGCGGGGTGAACAGGCAGAGTGGTTGTTGTCCTTGTTGATCTTTTGGCCTTCCTTTGACATCGGGTGGTGTAGGTGTCCTGGAGGGCAGGTAGTTTGCCCCTGGTGATGCGTTGATAGGATGCTCTCGATTGTGCATCTGTAAAAGTTTGTGAGTGTTTTCGGTGACAAAACAAATTTCTTCAGCCTCCTGAGGTTGAAGAGGTGCTGTTGCGCCTTCTTCACCATGCTGTCTGTGTGGGTGGAAGATTTCAGTTTGTCCGTGATGTGTACGCCGAGGAACTTTAAAAAACATTCCACCTTCTCCACTACTGTCCCTGTCCCGTCCCTCTGCTGTTTCCTGAAGTACACGATCATCTCCTTCGTTTTGTTGACGTTAAGTGTGAGGTTATTTTCCTGACACCACACTCCGAGGGCCCTCACCTCCTCCCTGTAGGCCGTCTCGTCGTTCTTGGTAATCAAGCCTACCACTGTAGTGTCGTCTGCAAACTTAATGATTGAGTTGGAGGCACGCATGGCGACGCAGTCATGGGTGAACAGGGAGTACAGGAGAGGGCTGAGAACACACCCTTGTTGGGCCCCAGTGTTGAGGATCAGCGGGGTGGAGATGTTGTTTCTTACCCTCACCACCTGGGGGCGACCCGTCAGAAAATCCATGACACAGGTGTACAGGGCGGGGTCGAGACCCAAGGTCTCGAGCTTAATAAAAAGTTTGGAGGGTATTATGGTGTTAAATGTTGAGCTGTAATCGATGCAGCATTCTTACATAGGAATTCCTCTTCTCCAGATGGGTTATAGGAGTGTGCAGTGTGATTGCGTCGTCTGTGGATCTATTGGGGCGGTAAGCAAATTGGTGTGGGTCTTGGGTGTCAGGTAGGGTGAAGGTGATATGATCCTTGACTAGTCTCGTAAAGCACTTCATGATGACGGAAGTTTAGCACAGTTACCTTAGCTTTCTTGGGAACAGGAACAATGGTGGCCCTCTTGAAGCATGTGGGAACAGCAGACCGGGATAGGGATTGATTGAATATGTCTGTAAACACACCAGCCAGCTGGTCTACGCATGCTCCGAGGATGCGGCTAGGGTTGCCGTCTGGTCCGGCAGCCTTGCGTGGGTTAACACGTTTAAATGTTTTACTCACGTTGGCCGCGGTGAAGGAGAGCCCGCAGGTTTTGGTAGCAGGTCGTGTCAGTGGCACTGTATTGTCCTCAAAGCGAGCAAAGAAGTTGTTTAATTTGTCTGGGAGCAAGACGTCGGTGTCCTCGACAGGGCTGGTTTTCTTTTTGTTATCCGTGATTGACTGTAGACCCTGCCACATACATCTCGTGTCTGAGCCGTTGAATTGCGAACCTACAGTCTCTATACTGAGGCTTAGCTTGTTTGATTGCCTTGGAGGGAATAGCTACACTGTTTGTAATTGGTCATGTTTCCGGTCGCCTTGCCATGATTGAAAGCAGTGGTTCTTTCAGTTTTGCATGAATGCAGCCATCAATCCACAGTTTCTGGTTGGGGAAAGTTTTAATAGTCACCGTGGGTACAACATCACCGATGCACTTGCTAATAAACTCGCTCACCGAATCAGCGTATACATCAATGTTGTTGTCTGAGGCTATCCGGAACATATCCCAGTCCACGTGATCGAAGCAGTCTTGAAGTGTGGAATCCGATTGGTCGGACCAGCGTTGAACAGACCTGAGCACGGGCGTTTCCTGTTTTAGTTTCTGTCTATAGGCTGGGAGCAACAAAATGGAGTTGTGGTCAGATTTGCCGAAAGGAGGGCGAGGGAGGGCTTTGTATGCGTCGCGGAAGTTAGAGTAGGAATGATCCAGAATGCTGCCAGTATGGGTCGCGCATTCGATATGCTGATAGAATTTAGGGAGCTTGTTTTCAGATTAGCTTTGTTAAAATTCCCAGCTACAAATGCAGCCTCAGGATATATAGTTTCCAGTTTACATAGAGTCCAATGAAGTTCTTTCAGGGCCGTCGAGGTTTCTGCTTGCGGGGGATATACACGGCTGTGATTATAATCGAAGAGAATTATCTTGGTAGATAATGCGGTCGGCATTTGATTGTAAGGAATTCTATGTCAGGTGAACAAAAAGACTTAAGTTCCTGTATGCTGTTATGATCACATGATGTCTCGTTAATCATAAGGCATACACCCCCGCCCTTCTTCTTACCAGAGAGATGTTTGTTTCTGTCGGCTCGATGCGTGAAGAAACCGGGTGGCTATACCGACTCTGATAACATATCCAGAGTGAGCCATGTTTCCGTGAAACAGAGAATGTTGCAATCTCTGATGTCTCTCTGGAAGGCAACCCTTTCATCTACCTAGTTGTCAAGAGACTGGACATTGGCGAGTAGTATACTCGGGAGTGGTGGGCGATGTGCCCGTCTACGGAGCCTGACCAGAAGACCGCTCTGTCTGCCCCTACTGCAGTGCCGTTGTTTTGGGTTGCCTACTGGGATCCGATCCATTGTCCTGGGTGGTGGTCCAAACAGAGGATCCGCTTCGGGAAAGTTGTATTCATGGTCATAATGTTGGTAAGTTGACGTTGCTTTTATATCCAATAGTTCTTCCTGGCTGTTTGTAATAAAACTTAAGATTTCCTGGGGTAACAATATAAGAAATAATATAATAGTAATAATAATAATAAAATAATGCATAGTTTCCTAAGAACGCGAAGCGAGGCGACCATCTCTGTCGGCGCCATGATACAATTCATTAGCTTTAAGTGTCCCGCTTACATCGCCTCATTAGCGTTTGATCAGCTAAGATGCATGAGGGAGGACGGTCACGTGTGCTAGCAAGGCAGAGGTCCCGAGTTCGTGCCAGGTATGGGCCAAATCGGGGGGAAGCGGTACCCGCTAAACAGGTAGTGTATCGACATTTACATAAACAAAATAATAACATTCAGAGTAGATAAAGATGTGACGTGTAAAATATCATATTGGATGAGATATAGCCTTGTACACTAGCCCCAGGGGAACAACTTCAATCATAGAACCCATGGTCCCCAGTAGGAGTAGACACTGGTGAAAACGCACTGTGTGACCCAGCCAGAACCAAGACACCCTCCGTGGGGATAGAAAAGCGTGATATGTGAGTAAGTCTAGCTCAAGCCCAGAAACAGAATGCGCTTAGATGGAGTCAGACAACTATTTTTCTGGTTTCTTATGAAGCCTAGAGACTGAATATCAGACAGTAGCATGGATGTGTGTAACTGTTAGCTCCCTCAACTCTGCTGCCAACAGCCAATCGGCTGTAAAAGCCGCCGGCTAGTGAGCATTTTGAATTTGCTCTGAGGTGCTTGCTGAAGGCACATACGGCGCATTCAGAAAGTATTCAGACCCCTTCCCTTTTTCCACATTTTGTTACTTACAGCAGGGGTGGGCAACTCCAGTTCTCGGGGCCTGATTGGCAGAGGTGTGGACTCGAGTCACATGACTTGGACTCGAGTCAGACTTGAGTCACAAATATGATGACTTGCAACTCGACTTTGACTTTAACACCAATGACTTGTGACTTAACTTGGACTTGAGCCTTTTGACTCGAACTGACTTGATATCCTCCCCAAGCCCAATATTAAAAATTATGTTATTAAAAACTAGCATAAACTCTTCAATTAACAGATTATAGTTTGAATCGGACAGCTGCCAATCAAATTGTGCCAGCTGAGAAACAGTTGTGTGTAGTAGTGCAGAGGAACGTCAGCGGGTGAATTCAGATGGAGCCCTTGGAAAGATGATACCCCAAATTATTATTTTCGGTTATAAATACTACGCTGTATCAACAAAAAACAGATTGCAACTTGCAAAACTTTGTTCAACATTTGAAGCTTTACAGAGAACGGTAAGTCGTGGATAATATAGCTGACAGCTACCGTTATGTAATTTATAACTTTGCTAGTGTAGCATGTAGTGTATGTAGCATGTAGTGTAGCATGTAATGTTAAATCAATGAGCCTCCACACAGTCAGTCAGTGCGGGAACGTGATCATTGCACCCAAGATTAAGCTACAACTGGCTAGGCAGATGGTAGCCTAAATCCTGCCTGATGTTACTGCTGTTCCTAAAACCATTGACATACTTTAGCCTACTGTAACCACACACAGAGAGGGTGTGTGTGTGTGTGTGTGTGTTAAGGTTGGGGGATTGTGTACAAGCCTACATCACCCGATTGCGCCCCATAGTGATCATTGATAGGCAATCGCTATGGAGGGGGTCTTTCTCATGGCTACCCATGTATGTCCATGGAAATATAACGTTTATTTGGAAAGTAATAAATATATATATTTTTAAAAGCATTCATGATTTGCGTAAACGTAATATACTAACTATTACTCTTGTTAAAATATGAAATGGTATTACATTTGGTGAAGAGCACATTATGACTTATTTAGGACTCGAAACTCAAAGTTTAGGACTTGAGACTTGACTCGGACTTGCCTGTCTTGACTTGGGACTTGAGTGCTAAGACTTAAGACTTACTTGTGACTTGTAAAACAATGACTTGGTCCCAATAATAGCTAGCTCACCTCGGCGAGTTAGCCAACCTAGCTAGCACGCTATGCAGCACTTTTTTAGCTAGCCCAGTCTCAAGTCTACGTACGACCAGATCACAGAGGTGGAACTGGACCCTTCATCAACAACTCTAGGAAGAAACGAAATCGGTGGTTGACCGAGACAGACGCATACACAACGCCCAGGCAGACAAGACATTTTCTCCAACCAAAGACCCAATCCATCTCTGCAACCCGCAACTCGGAATCAGCCAAGGTATAGACACGAGGGAGAGGAAGTCAATATCGGAAACCACAAGGCCCCTGAAGAATGCTACATGATTGTCAAGAGAACATGTGTCCATGACTAGGAAACAGTGCCAGCTGCGGGCAAGCCACGTTTACCGACACCATCTCCTAGTCCCGCACACAAACTGATTAGAGTGAGGGCAGCCAGAACATGCACCGAGCCGAGACATACAAGGTTGCAAACCAAAACCCGGCTTGTTAGCCTTTTTCGTTTCGGTCGTGTTAGCCATCTTACTCATTGCTACAGCCAGGCCAAGCAATCCAAAGAATAACTTAGTGGTTTGTAGTTAGGAAACCAGGAGAACAAATCCAAACTCCAGCACACAACGTCCAGGGGTGAGCACGCTCTACCACAAAGGGACAGTTAAGTTGGTGCAGAAGGGACTTTCTGAACTTTGAAGGCCGAGCCTAGGCGCTAATGACACCAAAAGCATTACTTTACTTAAGTAATAAATACTATTACTTAATTGATATCCAAGATTTACTCAACCAAACACACACCATAAGTCCATTTTTTTCATCACTTTTTACTACCACAAGAACTCATACACCTTACATCAATACAAGTTCAACACGTGCTATCATTTTGAAATGGAATGAGGTTAAATAAATTAAGGATAAAATATTGCAGACAAAGACAATAACTGGATTTATGTCATATTTTGTAAGAGAAGTGAACATTATCTATAATATGTTCCACTCTTCTCTTTGGTCTTTCAATAAGTAAACAGCAGGTGGTCTTGATAAAGCCACAATCTGGAGTTTGTGTTTTTGCCCAATGGTAGCTACATTAGCTGAGAGATAGGGATGGAGAAAGGTAACATCACAAAACATGGATACCGCAATAACACAAAAGAATTGAATACATTTGGTTAGTGTTAGTGTTGATTGAAACTAACTTTAACCTGCATCAGTTCTACGCTTGATAAAAAGCACCCTTCAGCCTTATGGTGGTGCAGAATCTATCATTGTTTGTGTCTAAAGAAGGAAGTGGACCTGTTGATGTGTCTATGGTTGATCATAAGACCTCTCTGTGGTGAGTTCTCCACAAAGACCCCAGTCACAAAGACCAAGATGCCCTAGCAGAGGTGTAACACGAATACAAGCTAGACAACACCAGGACTTCCTTCGCTCAGCTCTCAAGGTCCATTATAACTAAGTCAACCCAGCATCATTTTTTGGGAATTTTTACCTGGATCCTCTGAGAAAATAACGCTGATTAGCCGTTAAGTTCTGTACTCGGTCTGAGCAGACAATATTGAGTAACGTTTGGTTCTGCAGTTGGTCAGTATGTTTGTATTCAGTCTGGTTCTGCTTCTGGTGCTGTTTGGTCTATGCACAGCTGTTGAAGGTAACGGGGGTGTTTTGTAAGATAGATTTAATTTATTAACATCTGTCATTTTTGCAACAAACTGTTGATTGCAGTTCTAATGCAGTTAGTCAATAGGAAATCAACTTTCCATGAAACAGTTCACTCACAATCTGTTTCCCTTCATGTTTGCAGTGACTGAAATAAAGATATCCTTCTGCCCAGACCAAACACTTCATAAATTATTTTTTGTAATATATAAGATAGAGTGATAAGTGGGGGGAAATGACTGTCAAGTGTAATTTTGGACCGACCATAATGGTACCAACTTCACTTGTGTTAGGTTCTTATTTTTCAGAGTAAATGACTCACGGACATTAGAGAAGCTTTAACCAAGTTTAATTGTTCCCAAAGGTTCTGTACAGCTGTAATCAGACAGCAAAACATTTCTCACATCACAGTTGATATACATCCTACTTAAGACACTCCCTCTCTCCAATCCTTCGTTTATGCCCAAGAGAAAGAAGATAACCAGATACTAACCCTGATTACTCCCTTAGGGGAACTGACCTCACCCCTCACCTCAACCCCTCCTTCACCTAATCCACAGATATCCATCTGTCTTCCCTATATCAACACATTGCTCTCCTCTCCTCCATCAAACACATTCCAAAGCCTTCTGGCTTGCTACAGACTCTTTCTATTCAAGGCTTTGTCTCTATCATTTATTTAATATCTCAATGTTCAAAGTTTAGCCGATTCCATCACTTATTTACATTTACATTTTAGTCATTTAGCAGACGCTCTTATCCAGAGCGACTTACAGTAGAGTGCATACATTTTATTACATTTTACATACTGAGACAAGGATATCCCTACCGGCCAAACCCTCCCTAACCCGGACGACGCTATGCCAATTGTGCGTCGCCCCACGGACCTCCCGGTTGCGGCCGGCTGCGACAGAGCCTGGGCGTGAACCCAGAGACTCTGGTGGCGCAGCTAGCACTGCGATGCAGTGCCCTAGACCACTGCGCCACCCGGGAGGCTACACTTACTTATGACCCCAGATTCACACCACATATACTCAGCAAAAAAAGAAACGTCCTCTAACTGTCAACTGCGTTTAGTTTCAGCAAACTTAACATGTGTAAATATTTGTATGAACATAAGATTCAACAACTGAGACAAACTGAACGAGTTTCACAGACCTGTGACTAACAGAAATGGAATAATGTATCCCTGAACAAAGGGGGGGGGGTCAAAATCAAAAGTAACAGTCGGTATCTGGTGTGGCCACCAGCTGCATTAAGTACTGCAGTGCATCTCCTCCTCATGGACTGCACCAGATTTGCCAGTTCTTGCTGTGAGATGTTACCCCACTCTTCCATCAAGGCACCTGCAAGTTCCCGGACATTTCTGGGGGGAATGGCCCTAGCCCTCACCCTCCGATCCAACAGGTCCCAGACGTGCTCATTGGGATTTAGATCCGGGCTCGTCGCTGGCCATGGCAGAGCACAGACTTTTTGCCAGTCCTGTCTGGTCCAGCGATGGTGGGTTTGTGCCCATAGGCGACGTTGTTACCGGTGATGTCTGGTGAGGACCTGCCTTACAACAGGCCTACAAGCCTGAAATTCAACTGAAATGTGTCTTCCGCATTTAACCCTGAATCAGAGGGGTGCGGGGGGGCTTTGCTCAGGGGCAGAACGACAGATTTTTACCTTGTCAGCTCTGGGATTCGATCCAGCAATCTTCCGGTTACTGGCCCAACACTCTAACCACTACACCTGTGAGTGTGTACATCATGGAGGAACATACATTTTTTATTTCAATATTTCTGTCAAAGCTAAGTGTTTGGTCTGATGGTGTATATTGTTTTTAAATAAAAGGAGAGCCGCACACTCTAGGAGCTCAGATGCAAAAATGTAATGTCCAACGTTGACAGACAAGCTGTCTTCAGGGTATGATGAATATTACCTCTGATGGTGTATATTACCTCTGCTTACTTCCCTAAATTCAGTGACCTTTAAATTGCTAGTGTGAAAATGAAAGTCACATTTGAGAGATGTTATAGGTACAAAATCCTCTCACAAACGCCAGAGGCCTCATTTACAACCATTGTGTAAATTTCACACTGAATGTATGTGTGTGCCATTTCTGAAAAGACTGGGCACCTACAAAAATAGAGATTTATAAACTTGGAGCACGCCATGCATCAGCATGTTTCCCATTATAAATCAGACCCGTACTGAAACTGTACGCACGTGAAAGAGCATTAAAACTCCACCTGAAAATGGCCATCATTCAGATGTATATGGTCCTGGTGCACCCCTGGTGGATTTGGCTTCAGACCAATCACATCACAAGTCAAACGTCTTTATTGACAGAAAAAATTTGCATTTTTGCATCTCGTTGTGTTGTTGTCCTCCTGTGGCTAGCTAGCTAAACATCATTCCTTTCCCATATTAGCCATGGATGGAGATAGGGATTTGGACTTATGGTTTTACTTCATTCGTACTGGCCAATGAATATAACAGCGATTCGGGACCAAACATCGGTGATTGTGGAGGCCATGTCATCTGATGCAGCACTTCATAACTCTCTGTCTGTCGCCTCCACAGCAACATGCATGTAAAGAAACAAAAATAACTGCAGTTCCACCAGGTGACACTGTGCTGCATTTGAAAAAGGACTTAATCACAGCGGTATGAACGGATAGTGATGCAACATTTGAAGTAAAAATTCCAGAAAAGTGTCCCGTCTGATTACCTAAATATGTGATGCTTTATATTTGTGTAAGATCCTTGCATCACCTGACTGTGTGGAATTCTCTCCATTCTTTAGATTTTTTTACCATTTGTTCTTCGCAACAGACCTTATATAGTTCATTTTCTGTACTGTAGACTACATCAATTGCTAAGAAATGTATAATTTCACTATCTGTTTATGTACATTGGATAAGTGAAATGCAGCTGGAATCATCCTCTGGTTGAGTGAGACAGCTTCACATTTATCAATGTCACCACAGTAACATAAGAACACACCTGCCAACTAGGATATAAGACAGGTACTTCCCAAGATATAATGAAAATGTTTTGGATCTGATGTTCGGGTCAGAACACACCTTTTTACGTAAAATCCCATGTTAGGGGATTCTACAGAAACGACACACATGCACACAATTTGACACCGACACATTGCAGTACACTACAGTGCCCCTGGAGAAGTTTGTCTCATCTGACCTGGGATTTTAACCGGCAACCCGTTCACCAGATGACTCCTCGTACACATTCCAACACCCTTTATACAATCACAGGACATCAAAGTTTACAGTGATATCAGATAAGGAGCTTCTACTTTTGACTGCTCCTCCTTCCTGGAATTGGATTCAGTACAACACTCAGTTACCACAGAGGCCGCTGAAAGTGGCCACAGTACTGTAAAACCCTCCAGTCAGGTTGGTTCCTCTTTCATTATTTTCTACAGTAACCTTCTGTTGGGTCACTCCCCCTGAGACACCCTCAGATAGTGGGGTCACAGCCAGAGATCAGCCATTATTGACGGTGACCCTGGAGTTGGCTCTGGGATTCGAACCAGCGATTTTTCGGTTATTGGCCTAACACTCTTAACCACTAGGCTACCTGCCACCCTTAGGCTACTCCCAGCTAAATGGTAAAATAACAGAACGATGGGATTAATACACATATATAATTTAATAGACATGCTGTTTATGTAATACAATGTACCATTACAATTAGAACCAAATTATTATAATAAAAACAAATTATATAAAAATCCAACTATGTTATACTCAGTGGTGGAAAAAGTACCCAATTGTCATACTTGAGTAAAAGTTAAAGTTAACTTAATATTTAATGACTCAAGTAAAAGTTAAAGTCAACCAGCAAAATACTTCTTCAGTAAAAGTGTTAAAGTATTTGGGTTTAAATATTCATAAGTATCAAAAATAAATGTAAATTACTCAAATATACACTTACGTTTCAAAAGCTAAGTATAAATAATTTAAAATCCCTTAAATTAAACAAACCAGATGGCACCATTTTCTTGTTTATTTATGGATAGCCAGGTGCACACTCCAACACTTAGACATCATTTACAAACGAAGCATGTGGGTTTAATGAGTTCGCCAGATCAGAGGCAGTAGGGATGACCAGGGATGTTCTCTGTTTAATGAGTTCGCCAGATCAGAGGCAGTAGGGATGACCAGGGATGTTCTCTGTTTAATGAGTTCGCCAGATCAGAGGCAGTAGGGATGACCAGGGATGTTCTCTTGATAACTGCGTGAATTGGACACTTTTCCTGTCCTGTAACAGGTACTTTTGGGTGTCAGGGAAAATGTATGGAGTAAAAATAACATTACTTTCTTTAGGAATGTAGTGGAGTCAAAAATATAAATAGTAAAGTACAGATACCCCCAAAATTGACTTAAGTAGAACGTTAAAGAATTTTTTACTAACGGATTTTACACCACTGGATATACTAAAAGTTTCAATCACATTCAATGAAGAAAAAAAAAAATCACATAACTAAAACACTTTCAGTTTCACTTGTGTAATGCAACTAGTGTCTTCTACCCACTGGGTCAGTGGACTTCCCCCTTTTGCTATGACATTCAGACACAGTCAGTCACTACACATCTCCTAGGAAGAGGAAAGCCCACAACCCCTAACACCAGACTAACAATGGAGACCAGCAACCACCAGGAGGAGAATCGGGGAACTTCCTGCTGACACAATTACCAGAACAGCACTTCATGTGAGAAGCATGAGGTAAAAACTCTGAACCCCTATGACACACACATACTACTGTAATAGTTTTAAAATGTCTCACTCATAAAATGTTCACCTTATTCCCATAACAGAGTCATCATTTCCCACATTGTAATTTTTTAAAATGTAGATTGACTGAAATGTAATGTTCATCAAGTGTAGGCCTATTTATACTGAACAAAAATATAACACGTAAAGTGTTGGTCCCATGTTTGATGAGCTGAAATAAAAGATCCCAGAAGTTTCCAATATGCACAAAAAGCTTATTTCTCTCCAATTTTGTGCACAAATTTGTTTCCATCCCTGTTAGTGAGCATTTCTCCTTTGCCAAGATAATTCATCCACCTGACAGGTGTGGCATATCAATAAACTGATTAAACAGCATGATCATTGCACAGGTGCACCTTGTGCTGGGGACAATAAAAGGCCACTAAAATGTGCAGTTGTGTCACACAACACAATGTCACATGTCTCAAGTTGAGGGAGTGTGCAATTGACATGCTGACTGCAGGAATGTCCATCAGAACTGAATTGAATGTTATTTTCCCTACCATAAGCCGCCTCCAGCGTCGTTTTGAGAATTTGTCAGTTCATCCAACCGGCCTCACAACCGCAGACCACATGTAACCACTCCAGCCCAGGACCTCCACATCCAGTGTCTTCACCTGAGGGATCGTTTGAGACCAGCCACCCGGATAGCTGATGAAACTGAGGAGTATTTCTGTCTGTAATAAAGCCCTTATGTGGGAAAAAAAAACTCATTCTGATTGGCATGGGCCTGGCTCCCAAGTGGGTGGGTTTATGCCCATCCATGGCTGCATCCCTTCCCAGTCAATCCATAGATTGGGGCCTAATACATTTATTTCAATTGACTGATTCCCTTATATGAACTGTAACACAGTAAAATCGTTTAAATTGTTGCATGTTGAGTTTATTTTTGTTCAGTATAGTTTCTGGGGGTGCAGCATAAGCTGCCAATTTGTGTGGAACTATCTGTATTTGTAGTAGCCTGTTGATGCCTTTGATGTGGTGGCCTCTAAATTAGACTTTAGTTTGGCACAGCGCCTGTGAACAAAAATAATGTTACGTCAACAAACTATAGCTAAATAGATTTCCCATCTGTTTGTTTTTTTGCTATGACGTCATTCAGGTTCAGCCTACTGTGAGCCACAACAAAATACAAGAACCAACAGTTCCTTGTTCCTTGTCATTTAATTTACAGTAGATGTCACATTGTAATTGGCTACGGCCGGGAACCGAGACTACTCTATAGGCTTCCCGCATCAACAATAATGGATTTCCAAAAACATTATTGCACTTTCGTTGAATATGACTCACGTCACGTGCAACTAACGAAGCAATATATTATATGGTCCAACGTGAGAAACCATGAGCTTATGTCAACATTCACCAGCTGAGAATGAATACTTTTCTCATTCTCTTATGCTTGCTCTCTGAAGGTAAATTGTTTTCCATGGCTTCTGACTAGTGGTTGATTCTGCTCATATATGATAATATAGGTTAGGTTAGCAACATTTACCAAGTTTGACAGGTATTTGATTATTTTGTTTGTAGGCTAAACTGTATTAATTTACCTGTAAACTTGCCTTCTTCCATTTGTAGCGGTCTCTGCCAACGTCGTAGCTGGAGGAGACACCAGGGTTGACTTCAATGCCGACGCATCATATACCTGCACCCTTGCGGACCCGACAGGTGTGTTGCAAGTCACCTGGCAGAGGCTGTTCAAAGACGACTCGGTGGAGAATCTGGCCACCTACAGCAAGCGGTTTGGCGTTAAAATCATTGACCCGCACCGAGGCAAGGTGGTTTTCACGGAGGCATCTCTCAACTCGACGTCCATTACCGTGAAGAATGTAACATGGGCGGACGAAGCCTGCTATATTTGTTCCTTCAATGTTTACCCGAGTGGATCAATACGCAAGCAGACGTGTCTTACCGTTCAAGGTATTTAATGCACTGAATAATAACAGTTTTAGGGCTTCCCTCTATTGTTCTCTATTCAGTTGAAGTTATATTTTAATGTAAGTGATATTGTAACTCAAAATAATAATCGTAAATCAGCACAGGTACAAGCACACCTGGTCAACTAATTATCCAGCCCTTGATTAGACCTAGTTGAATCAGGTGTGCTGGTACTGGAATAGAAGTGAAAGTCACTGGGGGTATCTTCTTATGGAGCATTCATAAAGAAGTAAGTAATACCTTCAGTACATTCGGAAAGTATTCAGACCCCTTGACTTTTTGCACATTTTGTTACTTTACAGCCTAAAATAGATGTTTTGCTTTGTCATTGTGGGGTATTGTGTGTAGCTTGATGAGGAATTAGTATTTATTTAATCAATTTTAGAATAAGTCTGTCACAACTGAATGTGGAAAAAGGGAAGCGGTCTGAATACTTTACGAATGTACTGTAGATGCTTCACTAATACATTTTTAAGCTAAACCACCAATACAGGTAATATAAAGGTCCTTACATCTGGTGCTTCGCCAAATATAGAATAATCCTTTAGTCACCCTTTACAGCAGGACATTTGCTAAGGAGTGATATATCTGAATAATACAGTATGGGCGTGTAAAGGGTTTATTAGGGGTTTTATTAGGGAATAGAAACACTATGCTTTAGAACACCAGCTAACTGCAAATATAAATCACCATATTGGCATTGTTACATCACTGGCAGGATTTCCCAAAAATGTCTGAATGACCATGAACTCTGCATGCATTAATAAGGGACATTGGCTGGTGTCAAACCATATATGAAAACATGATACATATTTTGAAAGCAGTTCTTAATTGATCTGCCTGGTAAAATAAATAAAATCAACATGATCTAATATTCCCTGTTTCAACTATTCAAAGGTGTATCTGAAGTGAGAGCCACAATGCAAAAAGTCCCCAGCACTGAACCTAAAGCAGACATGGAAGTTGTGGTCAGCTGCTCTGCCACAGGTAAACCAGCACCTTGGATCCAATGGAACATTTCTGCAGCAGCACTCATAAAGACACCTAACAACTGGACTGTCATTAACAAAGACCAAACTGTCACAGCCAATAGCAACATCACCCTCCAACTGTTGCCAGGCTCAGGGGGATACGTGGACTGTATCATAAACAATGGGATGAGGACACAGAGACACGAGCGGGTCCTGCTTCCTATTCTCCCTGGAGAGAGGGAGGTTGAAGAGGGTACGTAATGTTGACGTATTATATACTTCTAAACCATACTCTTTTAGCGTGTCAGAATGGTTCAACCTGAAAATAACATTGAGAAAACATCGTCCCTAGCTCTATAAACAGAATGCCAAATTCATGATATTAATAATAAACATTTACATTTGGATACATGAATTTGGCGTTCTATTTAACAGGCTACATCACCCCCAGGGGCCTGTTGTGATAGCCTTGTGACCAGCGTCATCGTGCAATAGCGCGACATTCTGTTTCCTGAAAACAGAAGGCAGCGATTTCAGGCTGGTTCCAAGAGGCTAATGTTGTGATGCTATTAGTGCTGTTAGTAATGTTATCTCATCAGTTGGGTTTAATGTTGTCTACTATGGTAAAGCACCACGAGTCACTCCCTTTTAAAATCACACTGTAGTCAAGTGTTGTGTTGAGTTCTGGGTAGTTTCCAGCCCCTCAGGGAAGCTACGTGATGGATGATATGATTGGATAGATGGGATAGAACATAATGTCAACATGTTATTCAAACTGAATGCATTAAAAAGGAAGGGTGTAAAATTCCTTGTCTTTCTCTTTGGAGGAAATGCTCTCTCTCCAAACACATGCTCACTGGAATTTCATGTTTCATCTTCCAGATGACAAGAGGACATCCCCGTGGGCTGTTGCCATTCCAGTATTCCTAATCATTTCCCTTTTAGTCATCTTTGGTTGTGTCGAACTTCAAAAGAAAAAAGGTGAGTCCGCACAAGATTATCTGTAATATCTAATATCTTTATTTTAATATTCGTAGTAAGACAAATGGAATGAATTGAGTCATCAACTCTATATATGGTTCTGGCTTTTATCAAATAAACTGTGAGCAACGCATGCCTTAGAGCTCAGGAATGTTTATGGATAACGTCCTTTCCAGATTCACTGTAGTACAGTATAGTAACCTTCACATTCTATCTGGCAGGTTGCAGGCAAGCAGCGTTGGCAACCACAGCAGACGAGCAGGACCCTGTTAGGAGCATTGTGTAAACATCTGTCTGTTGTTGCTGACCGTGCTTATATGCACTGTAGCTGACAGCTGTTTTTGTTGAGGACTGGAGCACCTGTTGTTACTGAGCCTGGATGTTGAACCTTGTTGAATCATTCTTACACAGTCATAAATAAGCTAATTAACACATGCATTATACAAGCCATGATATGGTTAATGCTGTTTAGAGGTACTGAAATGGCACTTTTAGGTTTGAGAGATTGATGACCTCTTGTAGGTGAGTTTTGTGATATGAGGTTGGCTACCTGTTGCCTGGCTACCCAAACTTCTTGCTCCGGCCAAACGCCACGCCCAAGGACGTTCGTTTCTTCTTCGCAATGAGTCTGGATTTGAGTACCTCCCCAACATTTCACAGAATGCCAACACATTCGGGGGCCATCTGATTTGTCCGGTAACGATGGGTTGAGTCAGAGCTAGAACACACGTGGGTAAAACAGCAGTTTGAAAATTCATCATTGGCTGTTACTCTGATTGGTTAGAGACAATCCAATCGCTGAAGACATTGTTCTGTACAACACCCATCATGCCCCTCGTCACCACAAACAACTTCAATAATAACCCTCACCATATCCAGACTAAAGTATGTAGTGAAGGACAAAGCAGCGGAATAATTTAGTTTGAGTCGTCAGGCTAGGTTGCCTCATCTATTAGCACAGCACCACCTACTGTTTGAATGTACTTTATTATAACATACACCAAGTAGAATAGATTTATCTATTTATTTTATGGCTTTAAATAACCTATTAATCTATTTTATTTCAACCCATTTCAATATGATTGACCGTGTTGCACTTTTGTTCAAGTTAAGTTTACAGTGTATTGTTATTATAAATCTATGGAAGTACAGAGTTTGTTTTTCTTCATGTTATGTCAGTGTAATGTGTGAATGTATTTTAGACCTTAGAATGTAATGGTCATAATGATGATAATGTTTGCTCTTTGATATATCGTCATGTTTGAGTTCCTATTGTTATTTATTTTAAACATGGATGTTGCTTGTTGTGTTTGACCCCACTTGATTTGACACTGTTTATAAATCAGACTATTATTCTCACTTGATCTGTACAATGTTTAATATTGTTTAAGATACAAAAACATTTTTTATATGGATTGTGTTTCCCCCTTCTTGATATAAAACTATTCGCTGTATTTAAAAAAACACAAACTGCCCATTGTCACCTTACAGTAACATCACCATTTAAAGTCAGGGGTAGGTTTTTAAAGCTCTGTTTACAGTAACATCCAGATTTTAAATCAGGGGAAGGTTCTTATAGCTCTGTTTACAGTAACATCACCATTTAAAACCATTTAAAGCTCTGCGCCAGGCTCACTTGGCTATGTGTGTGTAATATTTCAGCTCCTTTCTGTTTTTTTACCTGAGAAAAGTTCCTTTAACCTTCTCAACTAAAACTGGTAAAACAATGGTTCTGACACTGACATTCTGACAATGGTTCTTACACACTATGGAAGAAAAACATTAAAAAATATATAAATAAAATCTCACCAGCTGAGTTTGCTTTTAGCCTGGTGTATGGGGAGGGGCCATATGTGATTCAACCTCATGTTGGTTGGACACAGAGGAGAATTCAAATTCCCTTTCTATAAGAGAACTCACATTTTCACCAGGTCTTCTGCACACGACAACTACCTGTTTATTATACTAATAGTCTAGTCATTTCTAAAGGTGAGCTAATTAGTTTTATGCATGATATACTGCATTTGTCAGAATTGTTTTCTGAATGTACACAATATTGCTGATACTATTGCTTTTCTTTATGAAATGTAGTGCTTTTTACAGGGGTGTCAAGCTCATTCCATGGATGGCCGAGTAACTGCGGGTTTTCGCTCCACCCTCGCACTTGATTTATGAATTAAGGTCACTAATTAGTAAGGAACTCGCCTCACCTGGTTGTCTAGGTCTTAATTAAAAGGCAAAAACAAAAACTCGCAGACACTAGGCCCTCTGTGGAATGAGTTTGACACCCCTGCCATAGGCTAAATTAAAGGTAAATTATGAATGTAATGTAGTGAAATGCATGTATTGTAGTGAAAGTCACTGTATAAACTGTATAGTGTACAATGATTTAATCAGTGAACAAAGAGGATTGATGTGTAGCGATAGTTCCTTATATTCACTGATGTCCACACATTCTGTAGTTGATGTTACTTTAATAATTCACCACATGGACCCATACCGCTGTCAGTTACTAACCCATACTGCTGTCAGTTACTAACCCATACTGCAGTCAGTTACTAAACCATACTGCAGTCAGTTACTAACCCATACTGCAGTCAGTTACTAACCCATACTGCAGTCAGTTACTAACCCATACTGCAGTCAGTTACTAACCCATACTGCAGTCAGTTACTAACCCATACTGCTGTCAGTTACTAACCCATACTGCAGTCAGTTACTAACCCATACTGCAGTCAGTTTAAAAGCCCCTTCAAACCTAACTTCCTCCTGCTCTACCTAGATGGCAGGTAGCCTAGTGGTTAGAGCATTGGACTAGTAACCGAAAGGTTGCAAGATCAAATCTCTGAGCCGAAAAGGTAAAAATCTGTCGTTCTGCCCCCGACCAACTGTTTCTAGGCCATCATTGAAAATAAGAATTTGTTAGTTAAATAAAGGATAAATAAGTAGACTAGTTCTGTACTACATCACAATACTATACTGCAGGAACCTCCAACCCTGTTCCTGGAGAACTACAGTGCTTTAGGTTTTCAATCCAACTCTAATCTAACACACATGATTTTAATAATTAGCTGGTTGTGAGTTGATTTAGGTTAGATACAACTGGAGTTGGAGCGAAAACCTACAGAAGTGTATCTCTCCAGGAACAGGGTTAGAGTATAAACCTACAAGAGGGTATCTCTCCAGGAACAGGGTTGGAGTATAAACCTACAGAACGGTATCTCTCCAGAAACAGGGTTGGAGCATACACCTACAGGAGGGTATTTCTCCAGAAACAGGGTTGGACAGCCCTGTTATATTGCATCCTAAAGATTGATAGAATTGTGTGTCTACTTTGGACCAGTAGTCAGTCCATCTTTTGAGGGGAAAGTGGAGTTTGAAGACGAGGGACTGCAGAACTGCTCTATCGTCATCAGAGGAGTGTCAAGAGGAGACGAGTCCTGCTACAAGTGTCTGTTTAACGCCTATCCAGATGGACCTATCCATGGCAGCACCTGTCTCCAAGTTAATGGTAAAATCTTATTGTATAATGTAATGAGTAGGTGTTGACAGGAACAATGATAATCAATGAACCTCAATATGTCATTTATTTGATTTCCCACATTAAATACCTGCAACAGTGTCCTGTCTACCTTACAAAGACACCAAGGTTAAGTGTGTGGTGCCTTCTGGTGGTGCCACTAAGGAGGTTTCTATGGTGATTCCAATCAATGATCAAATATCATTGGCTGGTGAAAGAGGCCATGGTTTGTCAATACATGCATGATAATTGGCATGATAGGTGTAGGTCAATATCAAATCTCCTATATCTGGATCAATGGAACCTCGGTGATTGTAATAGTGCCAAGTCATAGCATTGTTGTTATGTTACTCACATCACTAATATAGGATACTCCATTCAGTCGAAATATATAAATTACCTTCTTTTATACAGAATATCTCCTGAGAAACCAGATGACCTGCAATGTAGAAGGTGAGCTACATATACAATAACCAGCAGGCCTATGTGTGTCAGCCATTCAGTCCACTATTCAGTACCCACAATGCCTATGGATAGAAACAGGCTCCGAACCACACAGATGTGTGTGTGAGACAGTATGGTAGTCACTCAGTCCTCGTAACCCTCTAAAAGTTTCCTAAGATAGATACAACAGAATGGCGTAGATATTTATTTAAAAAAATATATACTTCTGACTGCATCTTTGTAATTATTTCTAATGTAAATACAGTATGTATGTAAATATAGTTTGTAGTTGGTTAATGATGAAACATGATAAATCCACACTAGACATGTTTGTGTTTTATTCTTCACTTTTTTATAAATCAAGTGTTGTGATAATATAGTCTACACAATGTCATAATATAGACTGCTTTCATGGTGTGTGTTGTGATATTATAGACTACATAATGTCATAATGTGGACTACTTTCATGGTGTACATATTTCTGTCAATGGTAAGTGTTTGGTCTGATGGGATTGTTCACAATCATTTTAAAATGAACCCCAGCATATCTTATCATCACATATTTAGTGGCATGCCTGTCATGTGCTTACCTTGATGTTCTGTCAGTGTTTTGTGGTCTTGTTTTGTAACGTCTGTCATTTTGTAACGTCTGTCATACATCTGACAGAACTGAGAATTTCTGTAGTCACAATATTGGATTTTGTCATCAGTACATGTAATAATGTCTTAAAATGTAGAGACTGTCAACAACACGTTGTCTTAATGTAAATGAACAAGATGGTCATCTCTGTACACCCATCGCAAGACCCAGTGGTTGATTCTTATTTATAAAACCCTCTTAGGCCTCACGCCCCCCCTATCTGAGATATCTACTGCAGCCCTCATCCTCCACATACAACACCCGTTCTGCCAGTCAAATTCTGTTAAAGATCCCCAAAGCACACACATCCCTTAGTCACTCGTCTTTTCAGTTCGCTGCAGCTAGCGACAGGAACGAGCTGCAAAAAACACTCAAACTGGACAGTTTTATCTCCATCTCTTCATTCAAAGACTCAATCATGGACACTCTTACTGACAGTTGTGGCTGCGTTGTGTGATGTATTGTTGTCTCTACCTTTTTGCACTTTGTGCTGTTGTCTGCGCACAATAATGTTTCTACCATGTTGTGTTGCTGCTACCATGTTATGTTGCTCCGTCATGTTGTGTTGCTACCATGTTGTTGTCATGGGGTGTTGAAACCATGCTGTGTTGTCATGTGTTGCTGCCTTGCTATGCTGTTGTCTTAGGTCACTCTTTATGTAGAGAGACTTATGTTGTCTCTCTTGTTATGATGTGTGTTTTGTCCTATATTTTATTTCATTTATTCATATTTTTAATCCCAGCCCCCAACCCCGCAGGAGGCCTTTTGCCTTTTGGTAGGCCGTCATTGTAAAATAATTTGTTCTTAACTGACTTGCCTAAATAAAATAAAAAATAAATAAAATCAGTTAAAAAGCACCCTTCAGCCTTATGGTGGTGCAAAATCTAAGAAATGTTGGGTCTAAAGAAGGTAGTGGATCTGTTGATGTGTCTGTGGTTGATCTTAAGACCTCTCTGTGGTGAGTGCTCTACAAAGACCCCAATCACAAAAACTAGGTTGCACTAGCAGAGGTGCCATTGTTTCTGCACAGGAGTAACACAAATACAAGCTAGACGACAGCAGCACTTCCTATGCTCAACTCTCAAGGCCCATTATAACCAAGTCAACCCAGTCAAATGAGCATCACTTTGGCTTGATTTACTTTTATTTTGTTCCTTTACTGAGTAAATAACGTTGCATTGACGTCATATCTGTAGTCGGTCTCAGCAGGCAGTGTCGGGTCAACGTTTGGTTCTGCAGTTGGTCAGTATGTGTGGAAACGTATCCAGACTTGTTCTGCTTCTGGTGCTGTGGGGTCTAGGCACAGCTGTTGATGGTAAGAGAGATCCCATGATCTATTTAATTTGTACACTAGCCCTGAACTTTACAGTAGGACTTACAGGAGTTAGACCTACACAGTACAGTAATAACGACACTGTATTGTAAAGTTCACTACAGTTTTAATCCAGTTACTCAACAAGAAGAAACTTTCCTTTTTACTTCACTACCACTAGCTACTCATCTTATGTTTTATCACAAGCAACACAAAAACAGAATGGCAACTATACAAAACATTCTCTAAGATGATCAACATCACATTTCCAAATTCTGTCAAATATGTATGGTTTAATATGTATGGTTTAATATGTATGGTTTAATATGAATGGTTTAATATGAATGGTTTAATATGAATGGTTTAATATGAATGGTTTAATATGAATGGTTTAATATGTATGGTTTAATATGTATGGTTTAATATGTATGGTTTAATATGTATGGTTTAATATGTATGGTTTAATATGTATGGTTTAACTCCAGTTTATTATTGAGGGTGGATATGGGGCTTTCCAATTGATGGCTTTACCTTTTTTTTGCAGCAGCAGACGCAGTAGACCTAGATTACAAAACATTCTATGATATTGATCATCAATATTTACATTTCCCAACAAACATCATTGTGGGGATGAATGGATATAAATTCCTAGACAAAATGAAATGATAGCACATACATTATCCCAGAATGGTGTCAGTTTGTCACAGGACCACAGCATATGTAACAGGGTCCCTTTGTGCTTTTTACATCTCCAACAGAGATGTGACATTTCTGGGTGACTTTACATGCATTCTGGGTGACATTACATGCATTCTGGGTGACATTACAAGCATTCTGGCAGGAGTATAGTAAGTCCTAGGAATGATCTTACATTGCATTAGTTAATGTCTTAAGTTGTAGGAGCAGGTATGAAAATGTTCACATATCTGTGACCAATGGTTCTCCTCAATTTCTTCATTTAGATCTGTTTACCATTTGTTCCTTGTGGGTTCTGAACCATCAGGTAGAGTTTCATCAGCCCTTGATATAACTTGCCAATCAACTACTTTGTCATAGCAGCTTCTTTCAGTATGTTTTCTATGCTAGATGCCTTAGGTTCATCCAGATTCTGTTGAAGTGATTGAATATGATTTCTGAGTTGTGCGAACGTAAAGAAATCAGCCTTTGATAATGTAATTAATTGAATGACAGTAGAGATACATCATAGTAAACATGATAAATATTAATGATGCCACTTTGGAAGTAGGACTTCAAGGGGTCATCATTAAACGCTGGAGGTAAGGTGGGGTTAATCCAAATAGGGCTGACTGGCAATATTGGTTCTTTCCACCTCATGAATTTAAATACATTGCCCCAAATATGAATGGAATTGAGAACCATTGCATTGCCTGTTTTTTCCTTCAACGCCTTGGACCTGAAGTAGTGAATATATTTTAGATCATACAATGTTACATTTGTGGCTTCGATACTCCTCCATGTCACAAGTATAACAGTCCTGACCTGTTTTATGTTGTTTTTATGTGTTTATGGTCAGGGCGTTAGTTTTGGGTGGGCAGTCTATGTTATTTGTTTCTATGTTGGTTTTGGTTTGCCTGGTATGGCTCTTGATTAGAGGCAGGTGGTTTGCGTTTTCCTCTAATCAAGAGTCATATTTAGGTAGGGCATTCTCACTGTTTGTTTGTGGGTGATTGTCTCCTGTGTCCGTATGTATGTTCGTACCACATGGGACTGTAGCGTTTGTTTGTTTCGTTTCGTTTCGATGTCGTCTGTTTCCTGTACGTAAGTTTATGTTTAGTTATGTAAGTTTATGTTCAGGTTTCGTCAACGTCGTTTTCTTGTTTTGTAGTTTTGAAATTGTTTTGTTTCGTTTCGTGTTGCCATCGTGTTTATAATAAAGATGGCTTATTTCCCACAAGCTGCGTTTTGGTCTGAAGATCCTTCTCTCCTCACCTCATCCGAGGATGAGGAGAGAGACAGCCTTTACAACAAGGATCGTCTCCTGTCCATTGTATTAGTGAACGCAGTTGTGCAGCCCAGTCATACATCTTCATATGAGGTGGTCCAAGACCTCCAGCTTCATAGGAGAAGTATAAAACAGTCAATTTGTCTCTCGAGGTCTTTTCATTCCATATACACTTGGAGAGCAGGACATTTAATCTATTAAAGAGGTTGGATGGAATTGAAACGGACAAGGCCTGTAATAAATACATCAACCTTGGTAATATAATCACTTTAAATATTTTGACCCTACCGAACATAGAAATAGGGAGAGATCTCCATCTGTGAACACCCGATTCATACCTATCTATTAAAAGGAGAGTAATTGATGTTTTATGCCTCCTCCAGATTGCATGGTATCAGTACACCCAGGAACTTCATATGTGTCTTTGTCCATTTCATTGTTCTGTATTAACAATGGATCATTAACTTTCTTTTTAAGTAGGGTGATTGTAGCCAAACATAGTGACTGAGGAAGTTAATTTTTCTCTAAGCTGCTGTGATCATAAGTAACATAGGCTTTAGTAATCTGGGATAAAAGTGTCTATAACATTCCACTGGGAATAAATCATTACCAGGAGATTTCCCAATCTGTAGATTATTGATGCCCTCCAACAGTTCACCTGAGGTAATGTTTTATCCATATTCATTTTCTCTGGTTCATTTATAATTGGACAAATGGCCTTATTAAGGAAATTGTCTGAATCTTCCTTTGAAATGTTGTTTTGGGATTGATACAGTTTGTGATAAAATATTTTAAAGTCTGAGTTAATTTCAGAAGGATCCATTGTTACGGGGGGTTTGAATGCTATGGATGGTACATTCCTCTTTCTTAATTTGCCAAGCAAGCATTTCCCCTGCACTTTCACCTTGCTCAACATATTGTTGCTTGGATTTCATGGAAGCAATTTCTGCAAATCGAGAGTTTATTCACACAGACCCATCTCTTTGATGTTGTGGTTTAATACCTTAGACATGTTAGGAAGAGGATTTAGTTTAGTTGATGACTTGTTTAGAGTTGCATCCCGTACACAGTTAAACCCCCCCAAATAATACAGTTGAAGTCGGAAGTTTACATACACTTAGGTTGGAGTCAATTAAACTCGTTTTTCAACCACTCCACAAATTTCTTATTTTTCTTCACTTATAATTCACTGTATCACAATTCCAGTGGCTGTGACTGTGCCTTTAAACAGCTTGGAAAAATCCAGAAAACGATGTCATGGTTTTAGAAGCTTCTGATAGGCTAATTTACATAATTTGAGTCAATTGGAGGTGTACCTGTAGATGTATTTCAAGGTCTACCTTCAAACTCAATGCCTCTTTGCTTGACATCATGGGAAAATCAAAAGAAATCAGCCAAGACCTCAGAAAAAAATGTGTAGACCTCCACAAGTCTGGTTCAACCTTGGGAGCAATTTCCAAATGCCTGAAGGTACCACGTTCATCTATACAAACAATATTACGCAAGTATAAACACCATGGGACCACGCAGCCGTTATACCGCTCAGGAAGGAGACGTGTTCTGTCTCCTAGAGATGAACGTACTCTGGTGTGAAAAGTGCAAATCAATCCCAGAACAACAGCAAAGGACCTTGTGAAGATGCTGGAGGAAACAGGTACAAAAGTATCTATATCCACAGTTAAACAAGTCCTATATCGACATAACCTGAAGGGCCGCTCAGCAAGGAAGAAGCCACTGCTCCAAAACCGCCATAAAAAAGCCAGACTACGGTTTGCAACTGCACATGGGGACAAAGATTGTACTTTTGGTGAAATGTCCTCTGGTCTGATGAAACAAAAATAGAACTGTTTGGCCATTATGACCATCGTTATGTTTGGAGGAAAAAGGGGGAGGCTTGCAAGCCGAAGAACACCATCCTAACTGTGAAGGACCGGGGTGGCAGCATCATGTTGTGGGGGTGCTTTGCTGCAGTAGGGACTGGTGCTCTTCACAAAATAGATGGCATCTGAGGAAGGAGAATTATGTGGATATATTGAAGCAACATCTCAAGCCATCAGTCAGGAAGTTAAAGCTTGGTCGCAAATGGGTCTTCCAAACAGACAATGACCCCAAGCATACTTCCAAAGTTGTGGAAAAATGGCTTAAGGACAACAAAGTCAAGGTGTTGGAGTGGCCATCACAAAGCCCTGACCTCAATCCTATAACAAATGTGTGGGCAGAACTGAAAAAGTGTGTGCGAGCAAGGAGGCCTACAAACCTGACTCAGTTACACCAGCTCTGTTAGGAGGAATGGGCCAAAATTCACCCAACTTATTGTGGGAAGCTTGTGGAAGGCTACCTAAAACGTTTGACCCATTGGGAATGTGATGAAAGAAATAAAAGCTGAAATAAATCATTCTCTCTACTATTATTCTGACATTTCACATTCTTAAAAGGAAGTGGTGATCCTAACTGAACCAAGACAGGGAATTTTACTAGGATTAAATGTCAGGAATTGTGAAAAACTGAGTTTAAATGTACTTGGCTAAGGTGTATGTAAACTTCCGACTTCAACTGTAGATTAGTTGATGACTTGTCTAGAGTTGCATCCCGTACACAGTTAACCCCCCCATATCATTTTCCTGTTACATTGAGAGAGTTTTAGTATGAGGTCATTCATTCACTTTGGGTCGTCTTCATTTGGACAATAACAATTCAGTAAGTGGCTTTTTCTTGTGTCAGGTTTCTTTTTACCATTGTAAAACATCATTTTGGGTCTGTAGTAATTTCTGTAGACTGAAATGGGACTTTTTATTAATGAGAATTGATAGTACTACTCATGCTCAATCAAACCGATCTCATGAAATAATATACTCACAATCTGTTTCCCTTCCTGTTTACAGTGACTCAAGAGAAAACATTGGAGACCGGAGGAGCAGATGCCACTCTTCTCTGCCCAAACCAAACACTCACTGACATCATTACTGTAGTATGTCACAAATATAGACGTGAGGGTCATGAATGTAGAGTATCACAAGACTTTGAAACAAATCATACCAACAGCACTTGTGACCCCAGAGTCACACTGCAGATAGAGAGTGACAGAGTGTTTCTACACATCACCAACATACAACCATCTGATGAAGGGAACTACACCTGTGTATGTATTATACATGATGAAGGCAATTCTGATATAAACATACATATTTCTGTCAATGGTAAGTGTTTGGTCTGATGGGATTGTTCACAATCATTTTGAAATGAAAACCAGCATATCTTATCATCACATATTTAATGGAATGCCTGTCATGTGCTTACCTTGATGTTCTGTCAGTGTTTTGTGGTCTTGTTTTGTAACGTCTGTCATAGAAGTTACATCTGACTGAACTGAGAATTTCTGTAGTCACAATATTGGATTTTGTCATCAATACATGTAATAATGTCTTAAAATGTAGAGACTGTCAACAACACGTTGCCTTAATGTAAATGAACAAGATGGCAGAAGAGAAACAAATAAGATCCTAATATATATTTTCCCCTTTCTCAGGAAACCAAGTGCAAGAGGCCACAGACAACAGTCTCTTCTATTTGGGGATGATAACAGGCGTGGCAGCATGTGTAGCTGTCCTGGTGTTTGGTGGCGTCATCATGAGGAAAAGTAATCTCAGGTAAGATAACATTAATACATTGGTAAAAGAGTTGCTGTCACGAGTGTTTGACAGATTTTTGGTATTTGAATAATTACTTGGAAGCACTGTAGTAAAGAAAGTGCATTCTCAAATACATTTTAGTTCTACAATGAGGATATAGTACTGAATTGGTGTCAGAAATACATGCAATGCTTTGAGTTCATGGGGGCTTCAACCAAAATGTAAATCGAAACTAGGCTAGATGTTCAACTGACATCTGTGACCAGTGAGTAGTTTCCAATAGCTGCACTGTTGTGGCTGCTCACTTCTCATTTCCTGTCAAAAACGAGTGTGGTGAAAAACACACACACAATCATTTTGCTCCGGAAAATGTGCTGTGTAAAACAGGTTTCATTTGGTGCTATGTTAATTATTTTTATTTTTTGCTCAACAGGAGAACACAGCTACAAGTGTCTGCAACCGTCAACGAGGTGCCACAACACTGCCTGCTGTTGCCTGTTAGTCCGATGAAGGCAGCTGGGTCCTTATTTATAACCGTTGCGTACCTTTCACAATAAATATCTGCGTGCGGCAATTTTGAAAAGACTCCACACGCACAAAAATGTTGACATTTATCAACTTGGCGGATGCCATACATACGCATGTTTCCCGTTATAAATCAGACCCATCCTGAACCTGTGCGCGTGTGAATAAGCATTAAAATCCGCTTGAAAAAACGGCCATCATTGTCACGTCTGCTCCCGCTCTTCCTTTCCCCTGGCGCTTGAGGGCGCCAGATTACCCTGCATCACATGCTCCTGCCATCCATCACTCACACCTACCCTCCCTCGTCACTCGCATCAGCGTTATTGGACTCACCTGGACTCACTTATCTCCTGTTTATTTCCTCCCCAATATTTGTCAGTTCCCTAGCTCTGTTCCCTGATTCTGCATTGTATTGTTTTTGTCTTTTGAATTTGTTTCTGACGCTGTTCCTGTCTCGTCTCTGTCCGTTGTTTATTAAATGTTTACTCCCCGTACCTGCTTCGTCTCTCCAGCGTCATTCCTCGTGACAATCATTCACATTTTATAGTGACAATAACGCTTTTTTTTTTGCTCTACACTTTGGAAGCATTGGAATTATACCATGGTAGTTTCCAAATAGAAGTGGCGAGCTTGATCAAATGTCTCTGGAGGTGTTGGCAGATTTTTTTAAACTTTTACAGTGACATTTGCTGTATCTGACAAATTTTGAAATAAAAAAACTATTGCAAATTGTTGTGGACCTGTAAACAGATTGTTTGAATTCAATAATGTTTCGCGTTAACTTTTTAATATTCTGCACTGACCTCAAATTCTGAAACATTATCTACTTAGCCTACCCAGTGGGAAAAATCTGGTTGAAAATACATATTTTTATGACATTTTATTCTGATCGCAAACTGACATTTTTTTAACATATCTTTACTGACCAGAATATGATGTATTTTTCTGCCAGCCAGCGAACAGTTGGTCATAATTGTGATCTCTATCTGACCAGCTGGTCATAATTGTGACCACTATATTATGTGCTATATTATGTAGCCTACTGGTCATAGTAAAGACCTCACCATAACCTGGTAATGAACACCTGACTACTGCTTATTACCTACACTCTTAGAAAAAAGGGTTCCAGAAGGGATCTTCAGCTGTCCTGACAGAAAAACATTTTTTGGTTCCAGCGAGAAGCCTTTTTAAGTCCACGTAGAACCCTTTTGGTTTCCATGTAGAACCCTCTGTGTAAAGGGTTCTACCTGAAACCGAACAGGGCTCTACCTGGAACCAAATAGGGTTCTTCAAGGGTTATCCTGTGGGGACAGCCGAATAACACTACGTTTTTTCCCCCCCTAAGTGTGTACTGTAATTGTCACTTTCGTTATAATGAGTGGACCAAAGCGCAGCGTGCATAGAGTTCCACATATTTATTTAGTGAAATGTCAAAGCATCAAATAAATAAACGAATGTGCCGGAATATCCCACCACTACAGGACCAAGCAGCGTGCCCTGGAGGAAAAGGAGAGCTGGAGTATAGGAGGACAGCGACGACGCCCGATACGTCCTGTGCCGGCTCCCCGCAATCGCCCTGAAGAACGTGTCATCAGTCCTGTGAAACCTGTGCCGGCTCCACGCACCAGGCCTCCAGTGCGCCTTCTTAGCCCGGTACGTCCTGTGCCGGCTCTCCGCACTCGCCCTGAAGAGCGTGTCATCAGTCCGGTGAAACCTGTGCCGGCTCCACGCACCAGGCCTCCAGTGCGCCTTCTCAGCCCGGTACGTCCTGTGCCGGCTCCCCGCACTCGCCCTGAAGAGTGTGTCACCAGCCCTGAGTCCTCTGCGCCAGTGCCCAGTCCAGGCACGGCGTCCAGTCCCGCTCCATGGCCGGAGCCTTCCTCTGTGCCGGTGGTTAGTCCAGGCACGGCGTCCAGTCCCGCTCCATGGCCGCTCCCCTTCCTCTGCGCCGGTGCCCAATCCAGGCATGGCGTCCAGACCTGCTCCATGGCCGGAGCGTTCCTCTGCTCCGGTGCCCAGTCCGAGCACGGCTTTCAGCCTAGTTTCATGGCCGGATCCGCAGAAACACCGTACACCTGGCGACAGTGTCAGCATGCATGCGCCTGGCCCGCCACAGGAGTCGCTAGAGCGCGATGGGACAAGGACATCCCAGCCGGCCAAACCCTTCCCTAACCCGGACGACGCTGGGCCAATTGTGCGCCACACCCCGGGATCTAACCCAGATCTGTGGTGAAGCCTGTGCCGTAGACTGTGCCGTAGTGCCGTAGACCGCTGCGCCACTCGCCCATCAATTAAAGTTACTCTGCAACATATTCTTACATTTAAAATAGGTCAAGCAATGGCAAAAACAAGTTGTCATGACGTTGCCCTGTTGGTGAGGTTTATAACCCCCATAAATACCTTATTTCCCTTTCCTCTCTCTACTCTACAGATGTGACTATTGGAAAGCCCGTTGATAACATAGAGAGAGTCTGATAACATCAAAAAGGTGGGGAACGGAACCATATTTCGGTAATCCAACCAGCTGAAAATATTCGTTGGTACTTAAAGAATATGATGTCAGATCAGTTGTCGTCTGAGACATTATTACTGATGATAGGATGACATAAACTATATCTTGGAAAGTCTACACATTCTAGTTATCAGATTCACATGGAATTGTTGTGCAATTCTAATGTTTAAATATGAAACTATTTTTGAAAAGATTAAATGTAATTTTAGCTTCCAACTGCCAAATGGATAGTGATGGGGAGTCGACTTCAAAAGAATAGATTCCTCAACTCCTTGCCTGTCGACTCCCGCTGTCAACTCCCATTTCTGGTTGTCAAGCTTCGATTCCTCCTCGACTCCTAAGATTCACTATTTTCCATAATCTTTTTAGGGAACAAAGCAAAAGAGAAAGCGAGCTATTTAGGGAACAGACCAAAGAAAGAGCGAGCTAGCGAGGGAGAGAAAGAGAGAGAGAGAGATGGGAGGGGCACAGCGAGGCAGACAATCAGAAATTTGCATCGGTAATCAAAATATCTATGGTTTTGGGGTATTGCGGGATCGCAATTTCTTGGTTTACAATCTTTCGCGCAAATTCACAAAAAACAGGGGCCATCAATGAGTAGATTGAGCTGTTGAGCACGCAACAGACCGAAGACCAAACACACACTAGCGAAGAGAAAGAGGAACAGGCGTGGGAGAGAGGATCGGGGCAGGCAGAGAGACAGTCAGAACAGTATGCAAAGGCTATATCTTGGTAATCTCTATCTAGCAATGCCTCGTAAATTCACCAAAATTATATTAAAATAGGCTATGTATTACTCTATCAATGACTATGGTTTAGCTATTCTTTTTTTTAAATTCTTTTTTCCCCGTTTTCATGGTATCCAATTGTTAGTAGTTACTGTCTTGTCTCATCGCTACAACTCCCGTACGGGCTCGGGAGAGACAAAGGTCGAGAGCCATGCGTCCTCCGAACCACAACCCAACCAAGCCGCACTGCTTCTTAACACAGCACGCATCCAACCCGGAAGCCAGCTGCACCAATGTGTCAGAGGAAACACCGTACACCTAGCAACCTGGTCAGCGTGCACTGCACCCGGCCCGCCACAGGAGTCGCTAGTGCACGATGAGACAAGGATATCCCTACCGGCCCAACCCTCCCTAACTCGGACGACGCTAGGCCAATGTGTCGCCCCATGGACGTCCCGGTCGCGGCCGGCTGCGACAGAGCCTGGGCTCGAACCCAGAGTCTCTGGTGGCACTGCTAACACTGCGATGCAGTGCCTTAGACCACTGCGCCACCCGGGAGGCCGGATTAGCTATTCTTCATAGTGCCAGTGAATTGAACTTGAACATCACCAAATGCATCAGTTTTATTAGGCCTAGATGTACAATAAAAAGTGTTGTGCCCATAGCATATTTAATGAAACCCTGGCTGACTGCTTATGTCCTAGGTCCAGCCAGATAGCTTGGTCAGGCAGACCGGCCAGATAGCTTGGTCCTGCCAGATAAATAGGTCTGGCCAAATATGTCCGGCCGGCCAGATAGGTAGATCCGGCCGGCTGGCCTGCCAGATAGGTGGCTCCAGCCAGCCAGAGTAGCTAGGTCCGGCCGGCCAGATTGCTAAATTCGGACAGCCGGTCGGCCAGATAGCTAGGTACGGCCCACCGGCTGGCCAGATATCTAGGTCTGGCCGGCCTGAAACCTAAGTCCGGACGGCCAGTAAGCTAGGTTCGGTCGTCCGGCCGATCCGTTAGCTAAGTCCAGCCGGCCAGAATGCTAGGTCCGGACAGCCGGTTGGCCAGATAGCTAGGTACGGCCCGCCAGCCGGCCAGATAGCTAAGTCCGAGTGGCTGGTCTCAGATGATCCCGCAGGTGATGAAGCCGGATGTGGAGGTCCTGCCGCTGACGTGGTTTCAGGTGATCTACGGTTATGAGGCCAGTTGGACGTAATGCCAAATTCTCTAAAATGACGTTGGAGGCGGCTTCTGGTAGAGAAATTAACATTAAAATCTCTGGCAACAGCTCTGGTGGACATTCCTGCAGTCAGCATGCCAGTTGCACGCTCCCTCATAACTTGAGACATCTGTAGTATTGTGTTGTGTGACAAAACTGCAAATATTAGAGTGGCCTTTAATTGTCCCCAGCACAAGGTGCACCTGTGTAATGATCATGCTGTTTAATCAGCTTCTTTATATGCCACACCTGTCAGGTGGATGGATTATCTTGGCAAAGGAGACATGCTCACTAACAGGGATGCAATACTGTCACGCCCTGGCCTTAGTATTATTGGTTTTCTTTATTATTTTAGTTAGGTCAGGGTGTGACATGGGGAATGTTTATGTTTTGTTGTTTTGGGTGTTTATTTGGTAAAGGGGTTAATGGGTGTAGTATATGGTTTTGTGTTGAGTGTAGATGTTTAGCATTGTCTATGGTGGTTAGTTATCTAGGAGAGTCTATGGTTGCCTGAATGAGTTCCCAATTAGAGACAGCTGATTTCGGTTGTCTCTGATTGGGAGCCTTATTTAGGGTAGCCATAGGCTCTCATTGGTTGTGGGTAATTGTCTATGTAAGAACGTTTGTAGCCTGTCTGTATGTGCACAACGTTTGTAGCTTCACGGTCGTTTTGTTGTTTGTATAGAGTTTTGTGTCGTGTTCATCTTCGTGTTGTTAAATAAAGAAGATGGCTTATTTTCCAACAGCTGCATTTTGGTCCGTCAATCCGCCACACGATCGTGACAAATACATTATTTTTAAATAAGCTTTTTGTGCATATGGGAAACTTATGGGATCTTTTATTTCAACTCATGAAAGATGGGAATGACACTTAACATGTTGTGTTTATATGTGTGTTCATTATGCGCTCCACTCTTCTTTTTGGTCTTTTAATAAGTAAACGGCAGGTGGTGCTGCTGTCTTGACAATGCCACAATCTGGAGTTTGTGTTTTAGCCCAATGATAGCCACATTAGCTGAGAGATGGGGATGGACAAAGGCAACATTTCAAGCATGGATACTGCAATAATACAAAAAATAATAATATATTTGGGGTTAGTGTTGATTGAAACTAACCAATACCTGCACTTGACTCTCCCTCTGCTTAGAGAGACACAGCTGCATATGAGCTCTCGCATTTTTCAACATGTTTTTTACAATAAGATTGTTTTGGAGTTAGATAAACTTAGATTTTTTTGGCAGGGACATATACAGGATACTACCCTCCACAACATAACCTTCACTCCAGATCAAAACTCCAAACCTACAACTTAATTTTTGTTCAAAATGACCTGGAAAGAATACCTTTTTCCAAGCTATACAGATGGTGATTTGGCAAACAAAAACCTGAGAACGTGGAACTGAGACAGACCAGATACAACTTCAATTAGCACTGGGGTGTGAAGTGAAAGTTGTCGAAGCCTTTGAGCCCATCAAATGGGCAGGCTTTCCCAGTCAAATCCAGAGGCCTTTGAAGCTGTTCACAGACCATCCACTGCCATTTTCTACAAGAAATCATCTCCAGAAATAAAAGCTTCTCCCAAGTGGGTGTGACACCTACTCCCATTGCCTGCGGATATCTGCTTTGGTGATTTCTGCTTTCGTAAAAGCCTGGGTTTTCAGCGCGTTAACACTAGAAGCTGATTACCTAAAATGGGTCAATTGAAAGTGTGGGTTCACAGCTCCAATCCAGATGTGTTGGTCATTCCTGAGAAGTGGTTAAGGAAGAGTATTCTGAATACTGATGTTAACCTTTCTGGTTATAAACTTTTTCTTCAAGGCAGATCTTCCAAAGGTGGGGGGAGGGGCAATCTTTACCAAGGACCACCTTCAGTGCTCAACCAAGTCTGTCCCCAAACAATTTGATTTGCTGGATTTAAGCGGTAAACTTTCAAATTGCTCTTTGTTGACTGTTGCTGGGTTCTATCGTCCTCCATCAGCACTGGCCTGTACCCTACCTGGCCTAAGCTCTCTCCTGGCCCCTTACACTAAGTCTGAATTTATCCTGCTAAGTGACCTAAACTGGGACATGCTTAAACCACCTGACCAAGTCCTAAAGCAATGGGACTCCCTAAATCTTTCTCAGATTATTACCAATCCCACAAGGTATGACTCCGAACACCCAGAAAAGGCTACTCTGCTCGATGTTATCCTCACAAATAATCCTGAGAGGTATCAGTCTGGTGTTTTCAGTAATGACTTTAGTAATCACTGTTTTACAGCCTGTGTTCGTAATGGCTGCTCAGTGAAACGTCCTGTCCTGATTTGTCATAGACGCTTGGTAAAAGACTTTAATGAGCAAGCCTTCCTTCATGACCTGGCCTCTGTAAATTGGTATAGAATCAGCTTGATCCCCTCTGTCGAAGACGCTTGGCCTTTCTTTTTTGATATTTTCAGTGGTATTGTTAACAAACACCCATAAAGAAAATGAGAATTAAAAACAGGTTTAGCCCCTGGTTTGACCGTGATCTTGCAGAGTTACACCACTTCAAGAATTGCATTTGGCAAAAGGCTCAGCACTTGCATACTCAGGTTGACTGGCTCTCGTTCAGGAAAATGAGAAATAAGTGCACTCAGGCTATCCGGAAGACCAAAGTTAATTACTTTAAGGAGCAGTTCTCTCTCTGTGGGTCTAACCCAAAGAAGTTCTGGAAAACAGTTAAAGACCTGGAGAATAAACCCTCCTCCTCACAGCTGCCCATGTCCCTTAAAGTTGATGATGTGGTTGTTACTGACATGAAGCACATGGCTGAGCTCTTTAATCACCACTTCATTAAGTCAGGATTCCTATTTGACTCAGCCATGCCTCCTCGCCCGTCCAACATTTCCTAATCTCCCACCCCTTCTAATGCGACTAGCCCCTCTTATTCCCATCCCCGCTACAAAGTTTCTCCCTGCAGGCGGTCACTGAGTCCGAGGTGCTAGAGGAGCTCCTTAAACTTGACCCCAAATAAACTTCTAGGTCAAACGGTTTAGACCCTTTCTTATTTAAGGTTGCTGCCCCTATCATCGCCAAGCCCATCTCTGACCTTTTTAACCTGTCTCTCTTCTCTGGGGAGGTTCCCATTGCTTGGAAGGCAGCCACGGTTCATCCTTTATTTAAAGGGGGAGATCAAGCTGATCCTAACTGTTATAGGCCTATTTCTATTTTGCTCTGTTTATCAAAAGTGTTGAAAAAACTTGTCAATAATCAACTGACTGGCTTTCTTGATGTCTATAGTATTATCTCTGGTATGCAATCTGGTTTCCACTCAGGTTATGGATGTGTCACTGCAACCTTAAAGGTCCTCAATGATGCCACCATTGCCCCTGATTCTAAGCAATGCTGTGCTGCTATTTTTATTGACTTGGCCAAAGCTTTTGATACGGTAGACCATTCCATTCTTGTGGGCCGGCTAAGGAGTATTGGTGTCTCTTTGCTAACTGCCTCTCTCAAAGAGTGCAGTGTATAAAGTCAGAACATCTGCTCTCTCAGCCACTGCCTGTCACCAAGGGTGTACCCCAAGGCTCGATCCTAGGCTCTTCTCAATTTACATAAACAACATAGCTCCGGCAGTAGGAAGCTCTCTTATCCATTTATATGCAGATGATACCGTCTTATACTCAGCTGGCCCCTCCCCGGATTTTATGTTAAACGCTCTACAACAAAGCTTTCTTAGTGTTCAACAAGCTTTCTCTGCACTTAACCTTGTTCTGAACACCTCCAAAACAAAGGTCATGTGGTTTGGTAAGAGAAATGCCCCTCTCGCCACAGGTTTGATTACTACTGAGGGTTTAGAGCTTGAGGTAGTCACATGGGAGTATGGCTGGATGGTACACTGTCCTTCTCTCAGCACATGTCAAAGTTGCAGGTTAAAGTTAAATCGTAATCGCTCCTCTTTCACCCCAGCTGCCAAACTTACCGTGACTCATGCTAGATTACGGAGACGTAATGTATAGATCTGCAGGTAATGGTGCTCTCTTGAGCGGCTAGATGTTCTTTACCATTCTGCCATCAGATTTGCCACCAATGCTCCTTATCACTGCACACTATACTCCTCTGTAAACTGGTCATCTCTGTATACCCATCGCAAGACCCAGTGGTTGATTCTTATTTGTAAAACCCTCTTAGGCCTCACTCCCCCCTATCTGAGATATCTACTGCAGCCCTCATCCTCCACATACAACACCCGTTCTGTCACGACTTCTGCCGAAGTCGTTGCCTCTCCTTGTCCGGGCGGTGTTCGGCGGTCGACTTCACCGGTCTTCTAGTCATCATCGATCCATTTTTCATTTTCCATTGGTTTTGTCTTGTCTTCCCACACACCTGTTGTCAATCCCATTTCATTACCTGTTGTGTATTTAACCCTCTGTTTCCCTTCATGTGTTTGTCAGAGATTGTTCGTTGTCAAGTGTTGTGTGTTTTGTGTATAAGTGTGCGATGGGTCTTCATACCCAGATTTTGTATTATATTTTTTAGTGAGTGTTATGGAGCTTATTACTGGAACTTTTATTAAAGTACTCCATGCTACACTCTATTTTGACTCTCCTGCGCCTGACTTCCTCTGCCACTTATACACGCCATTTTGACAGAATCTCTGACCCTAAAAATGAAGTCAGCAGGAGGAGGCACTTCACTAATGGAGGTTGAGGAACGCTGTGTGTGGAGAGGATAAGGCGTTGGACCATTTTGAGGAGCTCATCTGCCATTTCCGGAAGGTATTCGACCACCCATCCGAAGGCAGAGCAGCAGGTGAGCTCCTCTATCATCTGAGGCAGGGGACGAGGAGTGCTCAGGAGTTCGCGTTGGAGTTTAGGACTTTGGCTGCCGGCGCTGAATGGAGCGACAGGGCCCTGATCGACCACTACCGTTGTAGTCTACGCGAGGACGTCCGTCGGGAGCTGGCCTGTAGAGACACCACCCTCAACTTCGACCAACTGGTGGATATGTCCATCAGGCTGGACAACATGCTGGCTACTCGGGGACGTCTAGATCGGGGTCTGGTTGTTCCATCCTCTCGCACTCTCTCTCCCGAACCTATGGAATTGGGAGGGATGGTGCGCAGGGAGACTGGAGGGGGTACCCGCTCGAGCACCATCTATGATCGCAGAGATCACACTGCTGATCGGTGCCGGGTTGGTTCCTCTGGGAATAGAGAAGGCAGGCAGGGCACTCTGGCATCACCCCAGGTGAGTAGGCACCATACTCATCCAGAGCCCTCTGCTGCACTTATGTTTGTCTATGTCACCTTTCCGGATTTTTCCCTGCATTCCCAGTATAAGGCGCTAGTAGATTCAGGCGCGGCTGGGAATTTCATTAATAAAAATTTAGCTTATAGTTTAGGGATTCCTATTGTTTCTGTGGATATGCCTTTCCCTATTCATGCCTTAGATAGTCGACCAATAGGGTCAGGGTTTATCAGGGAGGTTACCGCACCTTTGTCTATGATAACGCAGGAGAATCACAAGGAGAAGATTAGTCTTTTCCTTATTGATTCCCCTGCGTATTCTGTGGTGTTAGGCCTACCCTGGTTAACTACTCATAACCCCACTGTTTCTTGGCCACAGAGGGCTCTCACGGGGTGGTCGCGAGAGTGCTCAGGTAGGTGTGTAGGGGTTTCCGTTGGTGCTACTACGGTGGAAAGTCCAGACCAGGTTTCTACCGTGCGCATTCCCCCAGAATATGCCGATTTGGCACTCGCCTTCTGTAAAAAGAAGGCGACTCAATTACCACCCCATCGACAGGGGGATTGTGCGATAGATCTCCTGGTAGACGCTGCATATCCCAGGAGTCACGTGTATCCTCTGTCGCAAGCGGAGACAGTGGCTATGGATAATTATATCTCTGAATCCCTGCGTCAGGGGTTCATTCAGCCATCCATTTCACCCGCCTCTTCGAGTTTCTTTTTTGTGAAGAAGAAGGATGGCGGTTTACGCCCGTGCATTGATTATCGAGACCTTAATAAAATCACGGTAAAATATAGTTACCCGCTACCTTTGATTAATACAGTAATGGAGTCAATGCGCGGGGCCCGCTTCTTCACAAAATTGGATCTCAGGAGTGCGTACAATCTGGTGCGTATTAGGAGGGGTGATGAGTGGAAGACGGCATTTAGCACCACCTCAGGTCATTATGAGTACCTGGTCATGCCATATGGGTTGATGAATGCTCCATCAGTCTTCCAATCGTTTGTAGATGAGATCTTCAGGGACCTGAACGGGCAGGGTGTAGTGGTGTATATCGATGATATTTTGATATACTCTGCTACACGCGCTGAGCATGTGTCCTTGGTGCGCAGGGTGCTTGGTCGCCTGTTGGAGCATGATTTATATGTCAAGGCTGAGAAATGCTTGTTCTTCCAACAATCCATCTCCTTCCTAGGGCATCAGATTTCCACTTCAGGAGTGGAAATGGAGAGCGACCGCATTACAGCCGTGCGTAATTGGCCGACTCCAACCACGGTAAAGGAGGTGCAGCGTTTTTTAGGGTTTGCCAATTACTACCGGAGATTTATCCGGGGTTTTGGTCAGGTTGCAGCTCCCATTACCTCACTGCTAAAGGGGGGACCGGTGCGCTTGCAGTGGTCGGCCGAGGCGAATAGGGCTTTTGGTAAACTGAAGGCTCTGTTTACCTCGGCGCCTGTGTTGGCTCATCCGGATCCCTCTTTGCCATTCATAGTAGAGGTGGACGCATCCGAAGCTGGGATAGGAGCAGTGCTCTCTCAGCGTTCGGGTGTGCCACCGAAGCTTCGCCCCTGTGCTTTCTTTTCGAAAGAAGCTCAGCCCGGCGGAGCGTAACTATGATGTGGGGGACCGAGAGCTGTTAGCTGTCGTAAAAGCCTTGAAGGTGTGGAGGCATTGGCTTGAGGGGGCTAATCACCCTTTTCTCATCTGGACTGACCACCGCAATCTGGAGTACATCCGGCAGGCGAAGAGACTAAATCCTCGCCAGGCAAGGTGGGCCATGTTTTTCACTCGTTTTGTGTTTACGCTTACTTACAGACCAGGCTCCCAGAACGTCAAGGCAGACGCATTGTCTCGGCTGTATGACACAGAGGAGCGACCCATGGATCCCACTCCCATACTCCCAGAGTCGTGTTTGGTGGCGCCAGTAGTGTGGGAGCTGGACGCGGACATTGAGCGGGCGTCACGTGCAGAGCCCTCTCCTCCTGAGTGTCCAGCTGGTCGTTTGTACGTTCCGTCTGCTGTCCGCGACCGATTGATCTATTGGGCTCACACATCACCCTCCTCTGGTCATCCTGGGATAGGTCGGACGATGCGCTGTCTTGATGGGAGGTACTGGTGGCCCACTTTAGCTAAGGACGTGAGGATTTATGTTTCCTCCTGTTCGGTGTGCGCCCAGTGCAAGGCTCCTAGACACCTGCCTAGAGGTAAGCTTTTACCTTTACCCGTTCCTCAACGGCCGTGGTCGCACCTGTCAGTGGATTTTGTGACTGATCTTCCACCTTCACAGGGTTACACCACGATCCTGGTCGTTGTGGATCGGTTTTCTAAGTCCTGTCGTCTTCTCCCTTTGCCCGGTCTCCCTACGGCCTTACAAACTGCGGAGGCTCTGTTTACACATGTTTTCCGGCATTATGGGGTGCCTGAGGATATAGTGTCTGATCGGGGTCCCCAGTTCACGTCAAGGGTCTGGAAGGCGTTCATGGAACGTCTGGGGATCTCGGTTAGTCTTACCTCAGGTTTTCACCCCGAGAGTAATGGGCAGGTGGAGAGAGTTAACCAGGATGTGGGCAGGTTTCTGCGGTCCTATTGCCAGGACCGGCCAGGGGAGTGGGCGAAGTTCGTGCCCTGGGCAGAGATAGCCCAGAACTCGCTACGTCACTCCTCTACTAACCTTACCCCTTTTCAATGTGTATTAGGGTATCAGCCGGTTCTGGCTCCTTGGCATCAGAGTCAGACCGAAGCTCCTGCGGTGGACAATTGGTTTCGGCACGCTGAGGAAACTTGGGAGGCAGCCCACGTCCACCTTCAGCGTGCCATAAGGCGCCAGAAAATTGGCGCAGACCGTCGCCGCAGTGAGGCCCCGGTGTTTGTACCAGGGGACAGGGTCTGGCTCTCGACCCGAAACCTGCCCCTCCGCCTGCTCTGCCGGAAGCTGTGTCCGCGGTTTGTGGGGCCGTTTAAAGTCCTGAGGAGAGTGAACGAGGTATGTTATAGATTACAACTGCCCATTAATTACCGTATTAACCCCTCGTTCCATGTGTCTCTCCTCAGGCCGGTGGTGGCTGGCCCGCTCCAGGAGGCTGAAGTGCGTGAAGTTCCTCCGCCTCCTCTAGACATCGAGGGGGCCCCGGCGTACGCTATTCGATCCATTTTGGATTCGAGACGTCGGGCGAGGGGCCTTCAGTACCTCGTGGACTGGGAGGGGTACGGGCCGGAGGAGAGATGCTGGGTTCCGGTGGAGGACGTTTTAGATCCTTCTATGTTAAAAGAATTCCACCGCCTCCATCCGGATCGCCCTGCACCTCGCCCTCCGGGTCGTCCCCGAGGCCGGTGTCGACGCGCTGCTGGAGCCGCGCGTCAGGGGGGGGGGTAATGTCACGACTTCTGCCGAAGTCGTTGCCTCTCCTTGTCCGGGCGGTGTTCGGCGGTCGACTTCACCGGTCTTCTAGTCATCATCGATCCATTTTTCATTTTCCATTGGTTTTGTCTTGTCTTCCCACACACCTGTTGTCAATCCCATTTCATTACCTGTTGTGTATTTAACCCTCTGTTTCCCTTCATGTGTTTGTCAGAGATTGTTCGTTGTCAAGTGTTGTGTGTTTTGTGTATAAGTGTGCGATGGGTCTTCATACCCAGATTTTGTATTATATTTTTTAGTGAGTGTTATGGAGCTTATTACTGGAACTTTTATTAAAGTACTCCATGCTACACTCTATTTTGACTCTCCTGCGCCTGACTTCCTCTGCCACTTATACACGCCATTTTGACACGTTCTGCCAGTCACATTCTGTTAAAGATCCCCAAAGCACACACATCCCTTAGTCACTCGTCTTTTCAGTTCGCTGCTGCTAGCGACTGGAATGAGCTGTACAAAACACTCAAACTGGACAGTTTCATCTCAATCTCTTCATTCAATGACTCAATCATGGACACTCTTACTGACAGTTGTGGCTGCGTTGCGTGATGTATTGTTGTCTCTACCTTTTTGCCCTTTGTGCTGTTGTCTGTGCACAATAATGTTTCTACCATGTTCTGTTGCTGCTACCATGTTGTGTTGCTCCGCCATGTTGTGTTGCTACCATGTTGTCGTTATGGGGTGTTGAAACCATGCTGTGTTGTCATGTGTTGCTGCCTTGCTATGCTGTTGTCTTAGGTCACTCTTTATGTAGAGAGACTTATGTTGTCTCTCTTGTTATGATGTGTGTTTTGTCCTATATTTTATTTAATTTATTCATATTTTTAATCCCAGCCCCCAACCCCGCAGGAGGCCTTTTGCCTTTTGGTAGGCCGTCATTGTAAAATAATTTGTTCTCAACTGACTTGCCTAAATAAAATAAAAAATAAATAAAATCAGTTAAAAAGCACCCTTCAGCCTTATGGTGGTGCAAAATCTAAGAAATGTTGGGTCTAAAGAAGGAAGTGGACCTGTTGATGTGTCTGTGGTTGATCTTAAGACCTCTCTGTGGTGAGTGCTCTACAAAGACCCCAATCACAAAAACTAGGTTGCACTAGCAGAGGTGCCATTGTTTCTGCACAGGAGTAACACAAATACAAGCTAGACAACAGCAGCACTTCCTATGCTCAACTCTCAAGGTCCATTATAACCAAGTCAACCCAGTCAAATGAGCATCACTTTGGCTTGATTTAGTTTTATTTTGTTTCTCTACTGAGTAAATAACGTTGCATTGACGTCATATCTGTAGTCGGTCTCAGCAGGCAGTGTCGGGTCAACGTTTGGTTCTGCAGTTGGTCAGTATGTGTGGAAGCGTATCCAGACTTGTTCTGCTTCTGGTGCTGTGGGGTCTAGGCACAGCTGTTGATGGTAAGAGAGATCCCATGATCTATTTAATTTGTACACACATTTTGTACACAAGCTCTGAACTTTACAGGAGTACTTACAGGAGTTAGACCTACACAGTACAGTAATAAGGACACTCTATTGTAAAGTGTATTTGTTCACTACAGTTTTAATGCAGTTACTCAACAGGAATAACCTTTCCTTTTTACTTTACTACCACTAGCTACTCATCTTATGTTTTATCACAAGCAACACAAAAACAAAATGGCAACTATACAAAACATTCTCTAAGATGGTCAACATCACATTTCCAAATTCTGTCAAATATGTATGGTTTAATATGAATGGTTTAATATGTATGGTTTAATATGAATGGTTTAATATGTATGGTTTAATATGTATGGTTTAATATGAATGGTTTAATATGTATGGTTTAATATGTATGGTTTAATATGTATGGTTTAATATGTATGGTTTAATATGAATGGTTTAATATGTATGGTTTAATATGTATGGTTTAATATGAATGGTTTAATATGAATGGTTTAATATGTATGGTTTAATATGAATGGTTTAATATGTATGGTTTAATATGTATGGTTTAATATGAATGGTTTAACTCCAGTTTATTATTGAGGGTGGATATGGGGCTTTCCAATTGATGGCTTTACTTTTTTTTGCAGCAGCAGCAGTAGACCTAGATTACAAAACATTCTATGATATTGATCACCAATATTACATTTCCCAACAAACATCATTGTGGAGATGAATGGATATAAATTCCTAGACACAATGGAATGATAACACATACATTATCCCAGAATGGTGTCAGTTTGTCACAGGACCACAGCATATGTAACAGGGTCCCTTTGTGCTTTTTGCATCTCCAACAGAGATGTGACATTTCTGGGTGACATTACATGCATTCTGGGTGACATTACATGCATTCTGGCAGGACTATAGTAAGTCCTAGGAATGATCTTACATTGCATTAGTTAATGTCTTAAGTTGTAGGAGCAGGTATGAAAATGTTCACATATCTGTGACCAATGGTTCTCCTCAATTTCATCATTTAGATCTGTTTACCATTTGTTCCTTGTGGGTTCTGAACCATCAGGTAGAGTTACAATCAGCCCTTGATATAACTTGCCAATCAACTACTTTGTCATAGCAGCTTATTTCAGTATGTTTTCTATGCTAGATGCCTTAGGTTCATCCATATTCTGTTGAAGTGATTGAATATGATTTCTGAGTTGTGCGAACGTAAAGAAATCAGCCTTTGATATGTAATTGATTGAATGACAGTAGAGATACATCATAGTAAACATGATACATATTAATGATGCCACTTTGGAAGTAGGACTTGAAGGGGTCATCATTAAACGCTGGAGGTAAGGTGGGGTTAATCCAAATAGGGCTGACTGGCTATATTGGTTCTTTCCACCTCATGAATTTAAATACATTTCCCCAAATACGAATGGAATTGAGAACCATTGCATTGCCTGTTTATTCCTTCATGCCTTGGACCTGAAGTAGTGAATATATTTTAGATCATGCAATGTTACATTTGTGACTTTGATACTCCTCCATGCCACAAGGATCGTCTCCTGTCCATTGTATTAGTGAACGCAGTTGTGCAGCCCAGTCATACATCTTCATATGAGGTGGTCCAAGACCTCCAGCTTCATAGGAGAAGTATAAAACAGTCAATTTGTCTCTCGAGGTCTTTTCATTCCATATACACTTGGAGAGCAGGACATTTAATTTATTAAAGAGGTTGGATGGAATTGAAACGGACAAGGCCTAGAATAAATACATCAACCTTGGTAATATAATCACTTTAAATTTTTTGACCCTACCGTACATAGAAATAGGGAGAGATCTCCATCTGTGAACATCAGATTCAACCCTATCTATTAAAAGGAGAGTAATTGATGTTTTATGCCTCCAGATTGCATGGTATCAGTACACCCAGGAACTTCATATGTGTCTTTGTCCATTTCATTGTTCTGTATTAACAATGGATCATTATCTTTCTTTTTAAGTAGGGTGATTGTAGCCAAACATAGTGACTGGGGAAGTTCATTTTTCTCTAGAGCTGCTGTGAGCATAACTAACATAGGTCAGTAATCTGGGATAAAAGTGTCTATAACATTCCACTGGGAATAAATCCTTACCAGGAGATTTCCCAATCTGTAGATTATTGATGCCCTCCAACAGTTCATCTGGGGTAATGTTTTATCCATATTCATTTTCTCTGGTTCATTTATAATTGGTCAAATGGCCTTATTAAGGAAATTGTCTGAATCTTCCTTTGAAATGTTGTTTTGGGATTGATACAGTTTGTGATAAAATATTTTAAAGTCTGACTTAATTCAGAAGGATCCATTGTTACGGGGGGTTTGAATGCTATGGATGGTTCATTCCTCTTCCTCTTTCTTAATATGCCAAGCAAGCATTTCCCCTGCACTTTCACCTTGCTCAACATATTGTTGCTTGGAATTAATGGAAGAAATTTCTGCAGATCGAGAGTTTATTGTGTTATATTCAATCTTCAAAGTGTTCAACTGTTGAAGGGCGTCAACATTTCTATCTAAACTGTGTTTTCTTTCCAAGTCGTGGATTTTCTGTTCTAGTATTTCTAATTCTTTATTGGTCTTATTTTTCTTATGTGAAGAGTAAGACATGATACAACTTCTCATGTATGATTTAAGAGTTTCCTAGACAACAGTTGGGCACACTTCATTGTCTACATTAATTTCCAAAAACATGTCTATCTGTGTATAAAATAAATAAGTAAATGATTGAATATGAGTTTTGGAGGTGAGAGTAATAGGAGTATTGTCTTTCAGTTGCATGTTTGTATCTCCCCAATTCATACAGACCCATATCTTTGATGCTGTGGTTTAATACCTTAGACATGTTAGAAAGAGGATTTAGTTTAGTTGATGGCTTGTTTGGAGTTGCATCCCGTACACAGTTAAACCCCCCCATATAATATTCCTGTTACATTGAGATAATTTTAGTAGGAGGTCCTTAATTCCCTTTGGGTCGTCTTCATTTGGGCATTAACAATTCAGTAAAGTAACTTTTTCTTGTGCCAGGTTTCTTTTTACCATTGTAAAACATCATTTTGGGTCTGAAGTAATTTCTGTAGACTGAAATGGGACTTTTTATTAATGAGAATTTATAGTACTACTCATGCTCAATCAAACCGATCTCATGAAATAATATACTCACAATCTGTTTCCCTTCCTGTTTACAGTGACTCAAGAGAAAACATTGGAGACCGGAGGAGCAGATGCCACTCTTCTCTGCCCAAACCAAACACTCACTGACATCATTACTGTAGTATGTCACAAAAATAGAGTTATAGGTGAGGGTCATGAATGTAGAGTATCACAAGACTTTGAAACAAATCATACCAACAGCACTTGTGACCCCAGAGTCACACTGCAGATAGAGAGTGACAGAGTGTTTCTACACATCACCAACATACAACCATCTGATGAAGGGAACTACACCTGTGTATGTAGTATACATGATGAAGGCAATTCTGATATAAACATACATATTTCTGTCAATGGTAAGTGTTTCGTCTGATGGGATTGTTCACAATCATTTTGAAATGAAAACCAGCATATCTTATCATCACATATTTAGTGGAATGCCTGTCATGTGCTTACCTTGATGTTCTGTCAGTGTTTTGTGGTCTTGTTTTGTAACATCTGACTGAACTGAGAATTTCTGTAGTCACAATATTGGATTTTGTCATCAGTACATGTAATAATGTCTTAAAATGTAGAGACTGTCAACAACACGTTGCCTTAATGTAAATGAACAAGATGGCGGAAGAGAAACAAATAAGATCTTAATATATATTTTCCCCTTGCTCAGGAAACCAAGTGCAAGAGGCCACAGACAACAGTCTCTTCTATTTGGGGATGATAACAGGCGTGGCAGCATGTGTAGCTGTCCTGGTGTTTGGTGGCATAATCATGAGGAAAATTCATCTCAGGTAAGATAACATTAATACATTGGTAAAAGAGTTGCTGTCACGAGTGTTTGACAGATTTTTGGTATTTGAATAATTACTTGGAAGCACTGTAGTAAAGAAAGTGCATTCTCAAATACATATTAGATCTACAATGAGGATAGAGTACTGAATTGTTGTCTCAGAAATACATGCAATGATATGAGGTCAGGTGGGCCTTTGCTCTTCAGCAAACAAAGGAGGGGTGCTCAACAACAATGATGAAAAGCATGAAAAGGGCTTACCAAGAAAAACATCGAAAAGGACTAATTTGAGGCAGAAAGTAATTGGAGCACTCAATAAGAAAGGCAGAGAGGGATTTATTTTAGCTCACTTTAATATATTTTATAGGATGATAACAGGTGACAGTTGAGTGCTCCAACTCCTTTCTGTCTCAAATTTGACCTTTTGGAAGTTTTTCTATGTAAGCCCTTCACATGCAATGCTATATATATCTGACTGACAAATTTTTAAATACCCAAACACAATGTAAAACACACAGGCTACTTGACCTACTTTAAGTCTGACTCAATGAGTCTGTACTGATCACTACCCACTAGGCAAAAACTGGTTGAATTAATGTTGTTTCCACTTCATTTCAACAAAATGCAATATAATGACAACGTGGGACTGATTGGATTTGCAAAAAGTAAGCAATGTAAGGGAATTTCCAGCCCCCCCAACTTTTAACCTAAATCCAATAACATGGTGACATTTTTTGCTGAATTCATGTTGAATCATGTTAGTTGACAACTCAACCAAAACGAAACTAGTCTAGATGTTCAACTGACATCTGTGACCAGTGAGTAGTTTCCAATAGCTGCACTGTTGTGGCTGCTCGCTTCTCATTTCCTGTCAAAAACGAGTGTGGTGAAAAAAAACACGCATACACTGCACACAATCATTCTGCTCTGGAAAATGTGCTGTGTAAAACAGGTTTCATTTGGTGCTATGTTAATTATTTTTTATTTTTTGCTCAACAGGAGAACACAGCTACAAGTGTCTGCAACCGTCAACGACGTGCCACAACACTGCCTGCTGTTGCCTGTTAATCAGATGAAGGCAGCTGGGTCCTCATTTATAACCGTTGCGTACATTTCACAATTAATATCTGCGTGCGCCATTTCTGAAAAGACCGCAAACGTACAAAAATATTGAGATGTATAAACTTGCCGGATGCGCATGTTTCCCATTATAAATCAGACCCATCCTGAACCTGTTCACGCGTGAATGAGCATTAAAATCCGCCTGAAAAACGTCCATAATTTACATTTTATGGTGACAGTAACGCCCTATTTTTCTGTGTACTGGAATTAAACCAAGGCAGTTTCTAAATAGAAATGGAGAGCTTGATCAAATGTCTTGAGGAACTGGCAGAAAGTTTTAAACTTTTACAGTGACATTTGCTGTATCTGACAATTTCTGAAAGAAAAAAACAATTGCAAATTGTTGTGAAATTGTAAACAGATTGTTTGAATTCAATAATGTTTTGCATTAACTTTTTAATATGCTGCACTAGCCGTGAATTCTGGAACATTGTCTACTCGGAACGAAATGGCAGTATAGGCCTACTTTCAGTGGTAGCCTACTCACTTCATTACAAAATATCAACTGTTTGTTCTTCTGTTAAATTCAAATTCAAACCGCGCTCCCTTTCGGATGATGTTATAACCAATAGGCCCAATTAAATGGTAATTTATGTTATGGCTACTTTAGGAATATGAACTCATCATGGCCAGAAAAGGTGAGGAATCTATTCTGAAATGGTGATGATACACGTTTTATGTTCATAAATTAAATATTGTCTACTCGAGAAATTTGACAGGACAGTATTCAGACGTAGCCTACACACGTCAATGGAAAAGGTTAACCTTCTGTTCTACTGTTAAACTGTTCTTCGGATCGGATCGCATAGAGCAAAATAGTTGAAATAGCTTATCTATTTAATACTGTAAATTGGGTCTAATTACATTTACGATTTAGTCATTTAGCAGACAGGGTTATCCAGAGCGACTTACAGTTGTGAGTGCATACATTTTCATACTGGTCCCCCATGGGAATCGAACCCACAACCCTGGCCCCATTCTCTACCAACTGAGCTACACGTGACTTAAATATGTTATTTGATTAATTGTAGCCTATCCTAACTTGTAAGTCTATAGGCCATGAAACCATCACAGTCAGGAAAGGTGAGGAGATTATTCTGCAATTTATTTAATTAGGCAAGTCAGTTAAGAACAAATTCTTATTTACAATGAGGGCCTACCCCGGCCAAACCCAGACGATGCTTGGCCAATTGTGCGCTGCACTATGGGACTCCCGCTGGATTTGAACCAGCTACTGCAGTGACACCTCTTGCACTGAGATGCAGTGTCTTAGAACACTGTGTCACTCGGCATGATCATGGAAATTAAATAAATAGGAAAAAATATACCTATTTCTAACTAGAACATTACATTTACTGAAGTAAATGTGATGTGTTTGCTAGTCTTGAAGTATTTATGGTTGGGAAACAGTAGTAGTAGTGAAGGCAGTAGTAATGTTAGTCGTAGCAATGGTAGTAAAAGGGTTTTCAAAGGCTATGTGTTAGTTATAGTGACCTATTTTGCGGTGGTTTGTAGGTGTGGAGTTATAGTGGGTTATAGTGGGCTAGTATAGTAGGCTATAGTGCGTACTATATCATCATAAGCCATAGAATGGGTTTTTATGCTCCCAAATTGTTTTAGTTTGAACATTCGGAAAGTTTTATGGCAGTGATTTCAGTTTTGAATGTTGAAGCCTGCATTCCGCAATCGAAATGAATGGGGTTACAACCAGCTTTATCGTTCATGAAGTAGGAATGAAAGCAAAAAGCTGTGTTGAAGGAACCTATGTTTTGTCAGTCTGCACATGTCATCTTTGGGGTTGTGTTTGTAGCTGTGGTTGTGTGGTTGTGTTGTAGGTTCTTTGGGCCCTACAGTATAGCTTAATTGGCCAATGACCAGGACCATTTTGAATAGCTACCTCTGTAATAATGCCCAAATTACATGATGATGAGATGGGATGACGATAAAACACACATTGAAAAACTGACACAAAAGTTGAGAATTAAGATAGGTTTCTTTTCTAGAAATAAATCCTGCCTCACTTTGGAAAGTAGAAGGAATATTGTTCAAGCAACGCTTCTCCCAGTGCTTTATTATGGTAATATAATCTACCTGCATGCGGCAGCCTCGGTTTTAAAACCTTTAGATTCAGTCTATCACTCAGCACTGCGTTTTAACACTGGGGATATATTTCATACACATCACTGCGTTTTGTATAGTTCTCTTAGCTGGGAGTCTCTGACTACCAGAAGGGCCCAGGATTGGCAATTTTTTGTATATGAAGCGGTTCTTCAGAGACTGCCCCACTACCTCAGCTCATGTATTGACTGGAAATCCAGCAATTTTCAGACCCGCTCTCTAGACTGGCTAGTTCTGGAGGTCCCGTGGGTCTCCACTGACGTGGGGACAAATGATTTTAGTTGTTATGCCTCAGCTCATGGAATATCCTTCAGGCCACCTAGAAATGATTGTTTGTTTTGATTGATCTGGTTGTATTTACTGTATTGATATGATGTGATGTATGTTCATGTTCACAGGGCTCCCTTACAAATGAGATCCTGGTCTCAATGCTGACCCACCCTGTATAAATAAAAGTATTAAATAAAATATATATTTATTCCTATGGTTCTCATTCAAACCCGTGTTAATTTAAGAATATTTTAAATGGCTATAGCTCAAAAAGTAAACACAGCATCAAAAATCCTTGGGGCAGTCTGGACATTTCGAAGTTGGTTTCGTTTTAATAGCTTAAAACTTTTAAACTTTAGAGTGAGCAGAATAAATATAATAATAATAATAGGAAGAAGACATCTAGAGTTGTGCTTGCTTAGCAAGGACACCTAATTATTTTAGAATGCAAATATAAAATAAATAGATTTTTCGCACTTCTCATTAACCGCGAATGATTGCATGATATTTAGCTACCTGTTTAATTGTCCTGAATAAGAGAGTTATCGATGCAATGCAATACTTCAACCACTTGAAACTGTGCGTACTCATGGTCTAAAGTTAGCGTGAGGATAAACACATTCACACGTCAAGTTCAATTTCTATAAATGACAACTTTTGCGTGGAAACTGGCGCAAGCATGTTATGGGGGATATTTTGTCCGCATGCAGCGTTTATTAATGAGGCCCCTGCAGACTACGCTCTTTTACTTTTTCAATTGAATTTTCCAGAGCCCCATATGAGATTCTACAGTGTAATATGGTGACATATTGTTCATGTATTTGTAGGAGGAGCAACAGGACATTGAGCTCTACAACACGTTCACAAGGAGAGACAATGGGCTTTACTCAACCCTGCAGCTGCCGCATCCTAACCCCTGACCCTCTGGCACCGTTGACCAATGATGACATGGCATTAGACACCTTCTCGTAACAGCTAGCTGTACGGTAGAGTGGAAGATATGCATTTACTGTGAATATTTTGATTACTGAAAATGCAATTTTTTCCTTGTCTGACTTGCCATATATCAGCCTCTCCTTTACTGTAGATGCCATATATCAGCCTCTCCTTTACTGTAGACCTCTCCTTTACTGTAGAGGCTGCACATCTGTTATGGAAGTACAAGTGTTATACACAGTACATGTCTAAAAACATAGCTGTTCTGTTGTTTGCGGATAGAACAAAGCATGTTTCTGTGAAGATCACCTGATCCCAAAGTCATAAACCTTTCCACCAGGTGTCAGTGTACTGTAGGAAAATACTAACATTGTCCTGTCATAAACCTTTCCACCAGGTGTCAGTCAGTGTACTGTTGGAAAATACTAACATTGTTCTGTCATAAACATGAATGGAGAAATCAGTAAAAGTCCCAACTGCCACTGTATTCAAACTTACTTTAGAATACAGAATATTAATATAGACCCGTTTTATAGTTTTCTGTTTCATTTATAGGCCTGGCTACATGTTTAAGTGCATATGTTAATTTAAAAAACACACAACAACTAGTAACTAGCTGGATATGATTTATTAGACCTGTTTTCCCCCAAAAAGGGTTGTCATTTTTTTTGTTATGTATGCTGTAGCCTATGTACTTCTGTGGATGCAAGGCCAGTCTATTAAAAGCATGAGAGTTGTTTCATGGTGGCCGGTCCGTTGTTTCCTTCCTGCACATCAGTTAGCCTGACTACCCATCCTCATCGCTCCAGCCAAACACCACACCCACTAGCGTTTATTCTCCACCATGAGTCTGGATTTGCTTTCCTTCCCGACATCTTAAGAATGTGAAAACATTCTGATTGGTCCCAGAAACTGATGAGTTGAGCAAGAGTTGGCTAACATGAATCACATAATTGGCTTTGATACTCTGATTGGTTAAACTTCTAATTGCTGGTTAATTTATTTTTGTACAACACCCCTCATTTTGAAGTCAGCAAAAATTATTTATAGTATGGCAACTTTTGTCATTTATACTTGAATAACTTTGAAAAACTGTATTCACATATATCTATGTCTGTCACAATCGTCGTATAGAGGAGGACCAAGGTGCAGCGTGGTAAGTGTACTAATTTTAATTAAAATATGAAACACTTGACAAAACAACAAAAACAATAAACGAACAGTCCTGTAAGGTGAACACACAAAACAGAAAACAACCACCCACAAACACAAGTGGGAACAGCCTACCTAAGTATGATTCTCAATCAGAGACAATGATAGACAGCTGCCTCTGATTGAGAACCATACCAGGCCAAACACATAGAAATACAAAACAAGGACAACATAGAACACCAGACATAGAATATCCACCCACATCACACCCTGACCAAACTAAAAATAGAAACATACAAAGCAATCTACGGTCAGGGCGTGACAATGTCCTTATTGTCCATGAGTTTCTAGTGGACAGACCATATGGTTCAAGAGAAAATAGTCGAATGAAAAAGCATCTAATCAACAACGGCATTATTTTTTATTAACTCTGCAACTTTTTTCACAACTGCCACCGGTTTGACCCCAAATCATGGTGATTTGCATTTAGGATAATGTTTTACATCTTAGTCATTCTATTCATTTTTAAATTGTATATATTTTACATGTGATAAGGCCACACAGAGGGCCAAAGATAATTACAGACACGTGATAATCTGAAGTACCCAAAAAACCTCACTAAATGTGATCTTATAAAATTCACCCCAAAACTTGAAAGTTGCCAAAATTCTGGTAGTTTACTGGTAATATACCCTCCCTTTGAAACCTTAAATTGAATAGAACAAATGACATTTTTTCCCCAGAAGGAACATCAGTGGTGGCACATAACACAAGATAAAGATATACAGTAAACATATCAACAGCAACACACATGACAGATGCACATGCTTACAAGGTATATACAAGATAAACACTTAAAAGCAGTACTGATGCCGTCTCTCTTGGTTTTAAGAGGTCAAAACCCGAGTGTTACCTAATGGCAGAACTGCATATTGATTGTTCAGTGGAAGTGTACAAAAAAATTGATGTTCCCCTCTTACGCGTGTGGTCTTTGTAAATGTCTCAGAGAGCCTTTTGGTTTCTCCTTACAATCTTTAAACTGACCTGCACAACTCTCCCAAGGCCCAAGAGTATCATGACCTGAGCCAAACCAGGCAACTAAGCTAACTGTTATGACAGGCTCAAAACAACATCATTAAAAGGACTGTTTTTAAAAAACTGGTTGATTGTTACAGACTTTTAAAGATAAAATAACATGAACCAGATTAGTCAGGAATGATCAGGTGTGTGTGTGGCAATATGAGTACAGTCACTCAGTAGTCATTGAAAAGGTTCCTGAGGAAGAAAAGAGGGGGAAAGAAAATCGTAATATTTCAATTGGATGAAAACACAGGTCATTGGGATGTAATAAGATGGTCTGACAGCCATTGTGACAAACATAACAGAACAGATACTAACATGCAGCTGAATGCATTATGCAGTCACCATGACTACTCTATGACCACCACAGAAGTACATCATTTCAGAGCTTCTTCCTCAAGAAGAGAGACCACAGCAGAGTGAGAGAATGAAGGTGTAAACCTACTTCTTTACAGCCTCCTGAGCTGGTTGTATCCTGCACTTGTCTGACGATCTGAGGGATTGTATCCTGAAACAAAAGGAAATGTTTAAGTTATGTTTAGATTTTGGGGTCATTGTAATTTATACTAAAAGCTTTTGTAACATTCTCAATATCATCTGTTTCACGCTTTCTATCGGGATAATCAAATAAAGTTATAAAAATACTCACATATGTGATGGACTGGAGGTTGGTATGAAAGAGATCAAAATAGACAATGTACCAGCAAGAAACATACACCGCAGAAATACATTTCAAAGTTTCATAACCAAGTTTTTTTCTCAATGAGAGAGATTACAGAAACATTAAGACTATGAAAGTATGAGAAGGTAAACCTACTTCTTACTCAACCTCTGCTTGATTGTTGAGCTGTTTGGTGAGCTGCTTGACCAGTATGACCTGAAAAAACACAAGGTAATAAAATTATTATTTATCTTAAAAAGCTGTTAAAAATGTGGAAGAGATACTCACATTTGTGATGGACTGGAGGTTGGTGTGACACTGAAATAAATCAAAATCAACAATGTACTGACAAGAACCACATCGGATTCATTTTAATTTTATTACAATTATTGAATGATGAAGAATGATTTTTAACCTGTATAGCACAAATTCTCAGAAATTGCAATTGTAATGTTCCATGTTTTTAATGTTCCATGTTTTCAAATAGGTATCCATCATGATCCCTTAAATGTTCTCTAGAATGAGCATCTTACTGTTTGGATGTTGGTGGTGTCTTTAAGGGAGTCCTGCTGATTTCAGGGTCAGGAACTGGGGGTTTTCTACATCAGAAAAGAGATCAACTGGTAAACAACTGGCAGTCAAATCACTGTCATCTGATGAAGTTTATGAAGGTTAGTGAAATAATTAATATCTTTTGCTGGTTTTGTCGCTATCGCTACTGTTGCCTTGAATCAATGTAGTTGTGTGGTTGGCTATTGTAGTAAGCTAATATAATGCTATATTGTGTTTTCGTCTTACTCTTTGAAATGTTCATTCCCCCCACCCCATTCCAAACAGGACACTAGACATCAAACATCATGACAACTTCAAAGACACTATAAAAAAACTATTTTCACACTATAAACCGTGAGAAACAGAAACAGGATGCCCAAACACATGGTCACTTCCTACCCCCCGCCCCCCACCCCACCAGGATGTCCTGGCCGGAAGCCCAAATAAGGGCATGCACACGTCATCATGACATAGGGTCATAAATCAACATTTTTACGTGTGACATCTACTTTATTCTCTCTGGTTTACCTGGAAGAGAATGCAATTTCTGCCATTTCCCTTTCTGCCTCTGTTGAAATTTTGTTGAAAACCTCTGTGGCAGAGAGTCCACTACAACTAAACAACAGACCATGTTAGGAACATCACTAGTTCCATTAGTTTGGTTGGTTCTTGGTTAGTTTGTTTGGTTTTGTGCAAGCTACCTGTGCTGTGAAAAATGTCTGTACATTCAATTCAGAATAACTGTTCAGTTTCAAGGTAATAGTTTGTATCTCTACCTGGATGAGGTGTCTTTTCTCCTCTTTTGCAGCCATATTACACAGAATACAGCAATGAGACACATTGAACCCATCACTGAACCCATCACTGCACCAACCACTGTACCTGTGAATAAGAGAGATGGCAGAAGAAGACAGAGGTCAACTTCCCAGGTACACTACACCAAAGCCTCATACATGTAAATATGGCTCTGCACTACACCTGAAAGTTGAATAGTAAAAGAGCCAGTCAATAGGTTGATTATGACCTGTCATTATTAGAATAACAACCACTTACCACTGATCATGTCATCATCAGAGACCTGAGATTGGCCTAGCACAGAAATACACAGGAAGTACTTCATCGTGAACACAGACAGTACTTCATCATGAACACAGGCACTACTTCATCATGAACACAGGCAGTACTTCATCATGAACACAGACAGTACTTCATCATGAACAGAGATAGTACTTCATCATGAACACAGACCGTACTTCATCATGAACACAGATAGTACTTCATCATGAACACAGACAGTACTTCATCATGAACAGAGATAGTACTTCAACATGAACACAGACAGTACTTCATCATGAACACAGGCACTACTTCATCATGAACACAGGCAGTACTTCATCATGAACACAGGCAGTACTTCATCATGAACACAGACAGTACTTCATCATGACATCATGTTCCTGATCATATCAATATATTACACATTGATCTATAGACATTTCTCACCAGTAATTGAAGCTGGAATCACCATGGAAGCATTCTTGGTGACATCACTGAAGGACATAGAAGCAACACACCTAACTTCTTTGTCAGTTAGACTGGACACTACCACTGTTACAGTAGTTGTCATAGTGACAGTCCCATTGGGATGGGTGACATCAACCATGGTGGAATGTTCTATCATTATGTCATCCCAGGTTACTATAGGAACAGGTCGTCCAGTAGCAGAACAGGACAGAGTGATGTGATTGTTGTTGGTTTGTGTGATGAGGAGTGAGGGTCCATACAGCTCTATAGGAAAACAACAAACACAGTTCACAGTGAATGTAAATACCATAATGGTTTCATGCACATTATTTACTAAATGATTCCATTTAAATGATTTACTAAATGATTCCATTTAAATTATTTTCTAAATGATTCCATTTAAATTATTTACTAAATGATTCCATTTAAATTATTTACTAAATGATCACATTTTGATAAATGGTTTCAAGACATTGGATGTATGATCTGATAAAATGGCTGCCTGAAGTTCTGAAGAAGTTGTTCTGAGTCAATAATTTACAGTACATTATGTTATCAGATTTTACCATTTACTTGGAGGCAGGTCCTTCCACTGATAGCTCCATCTGGAAAGGCATTAAACAGACACTTGTAGCAGGACTCGTCTCCTCTTGACACTCCTCTGATGACGATAGAGCAATTCTGCAGTCCCTCATCTTCAAACTCCACTTTCCCCTGAAAAGGTGGGTTGACATTGGGACCTCGTTTGCTGTATGTGGCCACATTTTCATTCGCCCCAGTTGTCACTTTCTGCCAGGTGACTTGACGCACGTCTTTGGGTGTCATGAGTTCACAGTTTAAGACTGCATCTTCTCCCAGGGTTGCTGTGACAACCTGCTGTGTTCTCACCAACTGAGAGAGCCCTGCATGAAGACAGTTACAATAGTTCTTAGACACTAGTAGTACTCAGAATGGTCAGAAGGGGGACTACAGTGCTAAGGGCAATCTAGGCGGGAGGAAGTTATGGCACCTGTTGTAAAACTATACATTTCTGTCAATTTCAGGATAGAATATACAAGATATGTGCATAAGGCCACAGCATACATCAACATTAAAGTACTCTTTAGAGCGACATCAATCATTCCATACAATAAGAGTATGAAGTTGTAGATGAAATCATGCATTTACTATAGTCAAATGAACTGGTTTGTCAACAGTTAACACACAATACGCATGTGTAACCGGTGTGAATTGGCTAGCTAGTCATAGGGCTGCGCACTAATAAATAAAAAATGTATTCATGTACAGAATTGTTTACAGACATCTTTTGTATAGCGCAGCTCAATTTTGTGTTTAATAACCTTAATTTAAGTAGGCAAGTCAGTTAAGAACAAATTCTTATTTACAATGACGGACTACCCCAGCCAAACCCGGACGACGGTGGGCCATTTGTGCTATGTCCTATGGGACACCCAATGGATGTGACGCAGCCTGGATTCAAACCATGTACTGCAGTGACGCTTCTTGTACTGAGGTGCAGTGTCTTAGATCAATGCGCAATATGACATGTATTTCGTGTTGTGAAATTAACAGGTTTGTCTACAGTTGTGAATGCACACAATTAGATCATGACATTGGCACTAACAATATCGCGCCACTTTCAAAGTGGTAGTCAAATGCGGTATTATCGTGCATAAAACAGATATAACTCACCATTAGGGAGGAATATGAGCAGAATAAACAGAGAGTTGAAGAGTGCAGGAGACATGGTGAAAATGTAATTTACTACAGTAATGAAACAAGAGAAAAAGAGCGGGAAATACCTTCTTCCGGTACACCTGCTCCATAGCCTGGGTACCAGTCTGTTTATGCTCTCTTGCCAATTCCTCATTGAATTGCCATACCAACAATGTTTGGCTTGGCAATGACAATGGAGTAGGCAAAAGCACAAACGGATCTGGGACCAGGCAACCTCCTGCATAAAAGTGAAAGTAAATTTGCTCTCTGTATTCTGTCTACAGTCACAGTTAGACTCAATCAATTTAGTATTGTGTATATCTGCTGGGGAAATTTGCTTAGGCTTTTTCTTCTTCAGAAGCAGGAAAATAATTTAATTGTTCAATAAACTGTGGAATCTAACACAACAAGCATCTGGAAATTCTGTATTTGCATAATAAAATAAATTACGATATGAACTCAAACTCGACACACTTTAATCTAATGAAAATAGGATATCAAACAATCGTCCTCAACATGACATGCAAGCGGTACCGATGCACCAAGTCTGGACCCTGAACAGCTTCTACCACCAAGCCATAAGAATGCTAAACAGTTAGTTATATAGTTAACCATATAGCTACCCGGACTATCTGCGATGACTATTTTACTCTTTTGACTCGTCACGTTTGCTGCTTTTACTGTGTATTATCTTTCCTGTTGCAGTCAATTTATTCCTAGTTAAATGTACATACCTACCCTAATTACCGTGTACCCCTGCACATCCGCTGCCCTGTGTATATAGCCATATTATCCTTACTCAATGTGTATTTATTATTACTTGTATTATTTATTATTATGTTTCTCTATTTTCTTTCTCTCTGCATTGTTGTGAAGGGCCCCTAAGTAAGCATTTTACTGTTAGTCTACATATGTTGTTTACGAAGTATGTGACATTTTATTTGATTTTGAAGTTGTATGCATTGCACTGACAGAGGAATCATAGATGAGATCAGGCAACAATGTATCTCAGTAATACATGATGTAGCACAAGTTCATTAAAAGGAATTGGAGAGATGGAGCACATGAGAACATACACAATATCTGAAGACAGTGGGCCTGGCTTCAGCTTTCTATCTGTGGTGTAGGACTAGGGAAATCAACAATGTTGTCATGGCAACATTTATAGATAATGATATTGTTTCTCAAGGGCTATGGGACGTTCTGAACTTTGAAGGCCGAGCCTAGGCACTAATGATGCCAACAGCATTACTTTACTTAAGTAATAATTACTATTACTTAATTGATATCCAAGAATTACTCAACCAAGCACACACCATAAGTGTAACGGCTTTCCTCCTCCTCATCTGAAGAGGAGTAGTAACAAGGATCGGAGGACCAATGCGCAGCAATTGTTCATGATGAATCTTTAATAGAACAAACTGAACACTGAAATACAAAACAATAAATTGAACGAACGAAAACCGAAACACTTCCGTGTGAAACACACAGACACGGAAGACAACCACCCACCCACAAAACACAACAGAAAACAGGCTCCCTAAATATGGTTCCCAATCAGAGACAATGACTAACACCTGCCTCTGATTGAGAACCATATCAGGCCAAACGAGAAACCCAACATAGAAACACAAAACATAGATAACCCACCCAACTCACGCCCTGACCACACTAAAACAAAGAAATAACACAAGAACTAGGATCAGAACGTGACAATAAGTCAATTTTTTCCATCACTTTTTACTACCACAAGACCTCATACACCTTACATCAATACAAGTTCAACACGTGCTATCATTTTGAAAT